>NW_020954546.1:29060586-29088457 GCF_900497805.2 Vombatus ursinus
ACACACACACACACACACACACACACACACACACACACACACACACACACACTCTCTGTTTTTCTAACCTTGGAGTTGAGGGCTGTCTTGTGCAGAAGGAAGATATGGAAGAGAGGTTGTCTTTGGTTTGATTCCTCTGAATGTTCATTAATTCTCCCCACCCCCAAGACATGTCAAAAAAAAAAAAAATGAACTAATTGTTTACGCCTTCCCCCTCACCAGCACTCTCATTCCCAGATTTTTTTTAAAATTGGACCTGTGATTTCCACTATGCCTCATTGTCATGCCCACATTAAGTCAGTTCATTTTCACATTTGCTACGAGGTTCTGATCTACTCTCTTGCGCATACCACTTTAAGTTTTGCAAAACATTTTACAAATGTTATCTTATTTGATCCTCACAACAGCCCAGGAAGGTAGGTGCTTGATTATCTCCATTTTTCCGATGAAGAAACATGCAGTAGACAGACAGACCGAGGTTAAGTGACTTTCTCTGAGTCACACAGCTAGTGAGTGCCTTAGAATACATTGGAACTCAGGTCTTTCTGACTCCAGGCCCAGGGCTCTGTGCACTGTGGTGCCCCCAGCTACCTTTTAGTGTAGAAGCATTACTTTTAGCATACAATGAACCATTATCTATTTCCTGGTATTTACATTAATCATTCTCTTTCCTTTCAAGTTGCATGATATCTCTGAATCTGAATTCTTAACCGAGGCAGAGATCATATGTGATGCTGTATGCCTGGTGTATGATGTCAGTAATCCCAAGTCCTTTGAATATTGTGCCAGGATTTTTAAGGTTTGTATCTGTTGTGTTCTGTTATCAAATTCATGCCTATATGGAATTAACAAATCTTTAGCAAACCTAGGGCATCAGTATAGATTAGTTTCGTTTCCTAGATTAAAGAAAGATTGTTCAGATCCTGTTTGTAGTCTGAGTGACCTAAACAACCCAAGTCTTTGAGTTGTGATTCTTTCTGTTAATCCTTTTGAAAATAATGATGCCTTCCCAATTTAGAACTGAAACAGTTCATTCACCCTTCATAGACTGATGATCTTGAGTTTTCATGTAGCCTTGATTTTGAAGGGTTTTTCCTCTTTTTTTCTTTGCATAGCAACACTTCATGGACAGTAGAATACCCTGCTTAATTGTAGCTGCAAAGTCAGACCTACATGAAATTCGACAAGAGTATAGCATTTCACCCAGTGACTTCTGCAGGAAACACAAAATGCCTCCACCACAAGCCTTCACTTGCAATACTGCTGATGCACCGAGTAAGGATATCTTTGTTAAGTTGACAACAATGGCCATGTATCCGTAAGTACTTGCTGTCTCTTATTGGCAGGCTGCACGGGTCACAGGGGCGTTGCATGCCATGGTCAGTCGTGAGGGTAGAATGCTGCCACATCGAAGTGATTTAGCAACAGAAAGAGACCTGTCAGTGAGAAAAGTACAAATCAAAGAGAATACAGTTTCATTTGGAAGGTATTTTATTTCTCAGAGATTGAATAATCCATAAAAACGCAGCCCTTGCTTTAAAACAAAGCCTACTGCAATATATAATGGTGCCTTTAAGACATCATCACACAAATCAAAAAAGAATTTGTTTCTTTGGTTTTTAACCAGTGTGTGGGAATTGGCCTTTTTCATATGTCCTTTCTTCATGTGAACTTCTCTCCTACTGGTAGTTAATTGTCATTGGAGATAAGGGAGAGTAAGGCAAAAGAAAGTTCAATTGTATAAGCTGCAAAGCCTAGTGTAGAGGGAATTTGAGCTGGATAAATGCTCTCCATTCATGGCTATGAGCCACAATTTTGTGTACATTTACAATATACTGATACATATGTTTATATATACACATGCACAGAGCTGGTCATGTTAAGTTGACTAATTATCTTAAAATGCATCACTGAGGCATATTCTGAGAGATACATTCTGTTTTGCAACAAAATATCATGTTTTGAGCAGTGCGTTTCTTAGGAGTTTAAAGTGAAAAATTCACTATTATATACATCTTATTCATCATATAGATCTTGACATTTTCTTCTTATGAAAAAATGCAGTATGATGAAGAGTAATAATCAGACATTGCTGTAAGCCAGATTGGTTTATCTTCTTCCCAGCAAAAGGATAATTTCAGAATGTTAGTATATTAGAGATTTTAAAAGTCAAATAGTTGACTCTTCTGAGAAATCATTCCTAGTACTATAAGACTAGTAATTCCTTGTATTTGTACAATTTATATGATGTTATTGCTTTAAAACATATATGCAGAGAGGATCATTACAGAGACAGATTCCACTAAGACATTAGCAACATTAATAGAATAGAGAATTTGAGGAAAACTCTGGGTCTTTCTAAAAAAAAACTACTTTGTAAGTTATTTTTTTCCTTATAGTTTCCCAGGGATTTTGCTGATGTTTTCTTTCAGGATTGCCAAATGTCTTTTCTTATAATACTTTTTAATATGCCATAATCACGTAGAAACGCACTGCTTGGTAAAGCTTATTGCTTGGTGTATGGTGTCTTTTTTATAATGTATGCTTTTAACATGTTTTTATATACATCTTTTTATGTAGATTTGCATTTTAAAATGCATCTCACAGTATCCATGTATGCATATGTATACACACGTATATTTGAAAAATGTACATACATTGAGACCTGTCCTCTGGTGATTCTGAAGCTCCTTCTCCTGAAGCCTCTTGCTGTTGCTAGGCATGCTTTGCATCGTGCTGTTCTTGATAGGTAGAGCTTTATGTATGTTAAAGACTTAGATTCAATTTATAAAATAACAGATGGATTCCAGTATGACAGCTGGTAATGGCTTTAGTATCAGTGATGTTCTCATCCTCACAAGTCATGTTTTTAAAAGGAATGTTTCGGTTCTTATTGAAACTTAACTAAAATTTTTTTTCTCCATGGGGTACTGCTAATCTTCCCTAACCATCCCACCACCATCTGCCATGACCCTCCTCAGCTCTCACCAGCGCAGCCGTGTTGTCCAGCTGAGAAGCCTCTGGCCATGCTCAGAGGTTGCCAGATGGGCAGTTGATTGATAACCTAGTGGTCCCTCTTCTGAGAGCCCTGCCCCTCAGGCCTCTAGAGGGAGGGTGTGGGAGGACTTGTCCAGGTATCAGATGCTGACTGGGCTTGACCAGCTGGCCATGATTAAAGAGCAGCTTTGGCCCTTGGTCGTATGGGTTGAGGTGCAATGAGTCGTGCCCTGCGACTGCCAAATTGCTCCCTTCCATTTGAAAGGCCCCTCAGTTCATGCCCGTCCTGATTCCACTTGGGGTCCATCATTCCTTAGCTAGAGTCCCGGGTGCTGCCTGCCAGGAGCAGCAGCTCCTGCGCTTCGGTGGAGAGCTCTGTGACCCCACCATGAGGCTCCAGGGAGATTAGGAGGCACTTTGGTTTCCTTTGGGACCCAAAGTGATGGGTAAATTGAGGGTGGGGGTGGGATTCCTGCTTCTCTGGAAGTGGATAGACTTGTCTTTTGTTGTCTTTTATTCACCAGCAGCACTTACTCCTTCCTGGTTTTCAAGCATGTGTGTGTGTGCTAGGGGAGGGGGAGTGGAGATTATTTTAAATGCAAACAAAACTTCATCCTGTTGGCAGATTGTGTTGTTTTTTTTTTAATTCTGATGAGGGTGCCATCTAACGCTGTGCAGACACTAAAAATCCTGCAATCGTAATTTTTTTTTCCCACCACCCTCTCCAAAAGCACAAGTTTTGACCTGTGTCCTTAGGTCTTATACATGGGTGTTGTGGCCCATCTGGTCGCCTCAGGGAGCTTCCCGCTCTGCACAGCTTTAGTCCACCCTTAGCTGCCCCTTTCCTCCGTAAGTGTTGCTGATGCCTTAAGTCTCTTTAAAACAACAACAACAACAACAAACAATTGGCACAGCCCCGCGGTGCCTCTTTGGTGAGTAAGAACTCAACTGTGTCCTTCTGTGTGTTTTCGCAGCCATGCCCGGTTACGCTGTCTGTGCACCTGCAACAGGTGCACATTCTGCATCTGTCAGAGCTTCCTCAACTCAGACTTGCTGCAATCTGTAAAGAACAAACTCTTCACGGCAGTTCTTACCAGGTCCTCGCTTTATTTACTGCCTGCCGGGCATTCTATTAAAATACCAAAGAAAGAAAGTAGATACTTTTCTTTTTAATACAGATTTTCACTACGTAGCCACCACTGGCCAGGAGACTAGTCTTAAAATGCAACTAATTGGCACTAAAACTCTCATTGTGCTGAATGGTGGTTCGTACTTAGGATTTGTGACCATCCTTAGTAATTTCTTAAAGATAAGAGATGGATTTGGGGATGCTGTGACGGAACGAGTAAGGAAGATTTGGGATTTTGCTTTAAGGAGGCTGATGTTTTAATTTTTTTAATGTTGAATGATAATAGAGAGATTGGAGTAGAAATATTTTAGAAATGTTGGAAAGTTGAAGACACCTGAAATACAAAGATTACAGTGGTAGGTGGTATTTTATTGTATTGAGTTTATTCAGACAAATTACAATGTTATCCAAATGACCTTACTAATGTTCACGGCATATTAGATTTATCTAAACTAGTGGATGTGTTGTGAGGAAAACTGTAGCTTCTTAACCTCTATTCTTGAAGCTAACTGATTGGCTTTGACTCCTCAGCCACATAGCATCTCACGTCACCTGTATTAAGGACCGAGAGTAATATGGGAAAGGAATTTCAGGGCCAGCAGGGCCACTTTTTGAGAGTTGCGTTTTTGTAAGTCCTTGTCTCCTGGTACGTGAGAGGTGTAACTGTAAAGTAATATCACTGGATTGTTTCACAGAACAGAACTTATTCCTACAAATAATCTGATCTCCTTCAGTGCAGTCACTCTCAAAGTTTTTATATTTGCTTCAGCAGCATTGCCAGGGATCAGAAATGTATCTGGAAACCCTCTTTTGGAATCTTCTTCAAGCCTATGGCATTTTTTAGAATATCCTTTGTGCTGGCAAATCTTTGTCCTTTGGTGGTAGATTTTATTTTATTTTTTTAAGCATTCAGATGTTGTTCAGAATTAATTCTGGTAAATAAAATTGCAATCAAGCTGAGTAATAAAGAATGAGATGTGATGACCTCTTTATTTCTAGTGTAGCTTGTAAACTGGCTTTAAAGGCAGTTCCAAAAGAGAAGATCCAGAAGTGGTTCAGAATATATAGTGACTGGTAAAATATTATTGAATTGTAAAAATTCAGTTAGTTTTATTTAAAAATCCATCTTATTACTTTATTGTGACCCCTTTATAAAACATTAACCATACAGAAACTATTCTGTTGGTTTGGTAAAAAAAATGGGAGCTCAAACTAAATTCTCTCACCCAGTGGCTCCATATTCATAGACTCCTTACAAATCATGCTGTCATTTAGAACAAGAATTGCTAATACAGCATCCTACAGAGAAGGTCATTTGGCCTCCACCTGGCCATATCTAATGATGGGAACCTTTTAAAATAGTCATGCCACTAAATAACCCAGTAACTCCTTGTTGGAATAATTTTTTTTCCTTATTCCATTTCTGCAATGTCACCCATTAGTCCTCTCTCTTTCCTGTAGAAAAGCACAATCATCGTCTCATTTTTTGGCATGCTCATCATGTCTCCCTTTACTCTTTTCTTCTGTAGGTTAACTAGCCCCATTTCCATTCCTCAGATGAGATCCTCCCTGTCCTAGTTGCCTGGGACCACTGTCTGGTTTGGTACTGTTCCTCTTAAGATGTGACTCCTAGAACTGAAATGACTCTCAGATGTAGTTTGACCCCTACACAATACAGTTTAACTTGTATTTTCTCTAATCTGTCTACTGCATTTCTGTTAATGATGTTAGCTCTTTAAAAAGCTACGCCTCACTGTTGGCTCATACTTATCATCTTAATGTGAACTACTCCTAAACCAAGGCTCCCCTGCCTATTTTATACAGTCATTTTTTTTTTAACCTCAATGCAGGAATTTATATTTATCCCTGTTAAGTTTCATCTTGGTTTTTGCTTGTCGTTCTAGCCTGTTGAAATTGTTTTGAATCTTTAGTCTGTTTTATTAGCTATACCTCCTAGTTCTTTGTCATTTGCAAAGTTGGTAAGAATTCTTTTTATGTCTTTATCCAAACTGTTGCTGAAAGTGCTGGATTTGTAAATCCCCATTTGCGCCTGGTAAGACTTAACTGGAAGAAACATCCTGCAGATTGAAAGAGAACCCTGTCAGTACTCTTTTGGATGCCAGCTGTGAATCTCCCTATATCAGGGTTTCATCATCATATCTGCAAGGATGTCATGGGAGCATATTATCTGTTTGCTGAAATCATTTACAATGTATTTATAGTATTCCACAGATCTCCAAATCTTGTGGTTCTATAAAAAAGGACATGAGGTTGATTTTGGCATGATATTTTCTTAGGTAAATCTACATGGGTTCCTAATAATTATTGCTCACAAACCCATAGACTTACAGAATTTTAGAAATGAAAAGGAGCTGTATCCTCTGTGCCCAACTCCTTCATTTTACACATTAGGAAACTGAGGCCCAGAGGTTATTATGACTTAACCAAGAACACATAGCCAGTTAGGGTCAGAGTTGGACTAGAAATCAAGTCTTCTAACTCTCAAGTTGAGTGCTCTTTTTACTTCATGATACTGTTCTCCATTGATAATCCATTCTAGACATCCCTAGTGACTTTTTATTTTTTTTTCTTCTTCTTCTTTTTTTGTTTGTTTTTGCTAGGCAGTAGGGTTAAGTGACTTGCCCAGGGTCACACAGCTAGTAAGGGTTATGTGTCTGAGGCTGGATTGGAACTCAGGTCTTCCTGACTCCAGGGCCGGTGCTCTATCCACTGCACCACCTAGCTGCCCCAACCTAGTGACTTTCTATTACATATTGGTGTTTCATAGGGTATCTTGGAGTGCTGTGTGTAATGTGTATTATCTAACTTTATCACCTATTTTATTTATATTCTTTTTTTACCTGGGTTCTTTTGGTGACCACAGTGACTTTAGGCCAATACTTTTGACCTAAACTGCAACACAGGGGAGGTAGGTATAAGAAATACTATGGAACCATTCAGTGGACCATTTTGCGTCCCTGATCTCTGAAGAATTATAGGTACTTTAACTACAACCATTTATAAATTGGGAATAGCTTAATGTCTGCCAGTAACATCCAAATTTTTTAACTCTGACGTGAAAATAGATAGCTGAAAAATTAAATGTTGACGGCCTAGGAAGGGGAAAAGAAATGATCCATTGGACTCCTACCAGCTAGTCCCTTTCAGGCATAGTTTTTTAACAGTCCATCCAGAAAGATAACCCTTTATCTGTTAAACAGCATTGGTACTTCTTGTTTTTCTAATTTTGTTCTCTAGGATAAGAGGCTAACTATTAACCATTTTGTTTTTTTAAAATCTCTTGATTCTGTTTAGCTGAGTATATGCTGTATTCGGCATGTAAAACTGAAAACACAAATAGAGTGATGTTTATTGAACTCCTTTTCAAAGTAAAAGTCATATAGGCCTTGCACTAAGGAGATTCTGCTCTTGCCTGCTCTGTTCAGGTGTATCTTTTTACATGATGATAAATTATATTGTTAACCTGTCATCAAGGCTTTTTCCTCCCAAGTCACTTAACCTCTGCCTCAGTTCCCCAACTGTAAAGTGAAGTTAGTAACAGCACCTACCTCATAATGCTATTGTGAGGCTCAAAAGAAGTAATATTTGTAAAGTGCTTAGCACAATGCCTAGCATACAGTAGGTGCTTAATAATGCTTGTTTCCTCCCTGCATCTTCCTGCACTGTTCCATAATGAGAGCTATATTAGTTAGAAAATGAAAAATACCTTTTATGTACATTTTATGCTTATTTTTATATCTAATCCTTCTTGCAGAAAGTTGCCAAATTTCTTGATTTTTTTTTTAATGGAGTCAAAATCAGTGTAAAAGTGCAAATTATACCATTTGTTTGAAGTACCCAAGACCTTTTTAGTGGTCCTCCTTCCGAACTCATACACTCCCATGCTATGCATGAGAATTGTTTATCTAATGTGGGGCTTTATGTAATTTTAATTTCTTCTTTCTTGTAGGCATTCATTAGCACTCGTCTACTGCTTTTACACTTTTTACAGCTTTTCTTTGTACACGTCCTACACATATTTCTATGTCAAATTCTCCTATTTATTTTAGCCACATGTTTATCAAAGAATCTTCTGTTTGGGGACTTTGTTTTGTGGCTTACTTGTTTCCCACTTTTGTTTTAGAATTACATTTCTTCTATTCCATTTTAATTATTTGCATTAGTTTAGTCAAGTCATTCAATCATTGTTTATGTACCATGAGAGCAGCATTTTACTCTGGTAACAAAGTTCTTAGTTTACCTTCTGTTGAATCTTTGAGTAGAAGATGATTATACCTTTCCATCTATGAGATGTAGTTCTTGTGCCCGTTAGGACTCCCAGCAACATTTTTAAAATCAGAAACTTACTTGATTACAGGAATTTACAAAATTGGTTACCAGTACAAATGTCAGCTCTAATGGTCATCACTTCTTTCTTCAGATCCTGTCATTTCAATCCACAACCATTTTTAGAAGAGACCTTCCCATTTTCAAACCTTTAGAGTTATTCTGTGATGGAGGTTCCCTAGAAATAGGATGTCCTAGTCCGTGCCTTGGACAGCACACTAATAAAAACATGTTTTTTCAAGGAAGCTTTTTGTTGTCTCACCTATAAACTTGTAAGTTACATTGCCTTTATTCATTCACTCAGATGTTTGTTACTGAGTGCCCACTGTCTTTGCCAAGCATTGGGGGAGATGCAAAGTTCTTTCACAGATCTCTTTTGCTGCCATCATTTCCTACCTCATATTATACTTATTTGTGTTTAAAGTAAGGCCTTTTTCCTTGCCTCCAGTATACCATGAGCTCCTTAAGGCAGAGTCTTTTTTTTAACATTGTACCCCAAGCATCTCACAGAATCTCTGAGGTGCCTAATAAATGTTTGTTCAATTGGTAAGATAAGATACAAATGCAGATAGTTATAATGTGGAACCTCAAATGTTACACATATTAAAGAGGTTGGTTGTGTGGAAGGATTTTGTCCTTTTCTTTCTAGTTTGAAAGCAAAATGATGGTGCCTAACTGCAATTCAAGGAGCTCACTGTACATATGACATTCAGTTAGGCTTTCGTTGTGAAAGCAACTGGTTCCTTGCAAAAGTTTGTTAATTGTATTCACCTACTTAACACAAGAACTTGTTAAAGTCTCCTCAAGTAAATTGCTGCTGCTTGCATCTTTTAGATTTTGTTGTTAGTTGACAAGTATCTATTTATTGGTGTGTTAAAATGTCAGGCAAGCTGTGGTTTGCCTTATCTGATGCTCTTTGTCTATTTAGGTGTACTTAGATGATATTAGAGCATTTTTCTGTAACTTCCATCTTCTCCAAATCTGGATTCTGCTGATGTCCGGGGAAGCATTCCTGGTCATGGGGCCATAGTTCTGTCCTTCTACAAAGTGTGTTAGTATTAAGGCATGCTCAGTTAACAGCTTGCTTATAGAATGTGGTGCTAGTAACCCACATCGGGCATTTGTATTGTAAATTCTAAAAATATTTTGTTTATTTTTATTTTTCTGCTTTTTGGTGAGGCAATTGGGGTTAAGTGACTTGCCCAGGGTCACACAGCTAGTAAGTGTCAAGTATCTGAGACCAGGTTTGAACTCAGGTCCTCCTGACTCCAAGGCCAGAGCTCTATCCACTGCGCCACCTAGCTGCCCCATCTAAAAATATTTTGGAAAAAAACAGATTGAAACATTTCATGTCACCAAAATGCTGCATTCTGTCATGGCTCTGGGGCCTAGAGTTTGAATGAATAGAATCAACTTTTATATTAAAAATGAATATTCAAAATACTCTTTGCCAAAGAAGGAATAGAAAAAGGAAAATGAAGTCAGAAAACTGACAGCCACGTAATTTCAAAAAAGCATTTCTTTGCAAGACATTCTAAAAATCTGAGAGACAAATTTTCTTTTGACTAGAAAATTTGGTTATGCATGGTACAGCAGCAGAGTAGGGACTGGCTGGTCTTAGAGTCAGGAAGAACTGAATTCCCACCCTGCCTCTGACCACTAACTAGCTGTGTTACTATGGGCAAATCACTTAAATCCAAGGATCTGAGTCCCTGAGGATCTGAGATACAGATCATTGACAGTCTGTATTGCTGGAGGAAATCTCTACATTCAAAGTCCTGGGCCCTGACACCCCCAGGCTCTCCCCCATTAAAAAACCCCAGAACCAAGCAGGACATGATAACGGTCACCTGCGTGTTAGTTTGGGGAGGCCTGGATTGCTTTTTCATTCTGTGTCTCTAGTGTTGTGACGACTAGAATGTGGTCTTAGCTGTGGTTGTAGGTCCATGTTAGCTCGGACTTTGTAGAAACACTGTGGTAATTTATTTTGTCCTTCTAACTTAACTTCATGCTTACAGTGTCAGTGTGCGTGCACGTTGCGTGGAGTGTTGGAAGGGATATAAGATTACAGAGAGAAGGAGAAGGAGAAGGGGGAAGGATCACTGGAGAGGCACAACAGCATCTGCAGTGTCCTTGCCCTGGGCCTAGCCTTCCTGCTCTTTCCCTTTCCCATCCTCAGATCCTCCATCTGCAGGGAAGGGGCCTTCAGAGGCTGGCTGGTCCAAAAACCCCAAATTCTGCAGATGAGGAAATGAGGGCCAGGGTGACTCGCCCATAGCCCCACAGGTGGTAAGGGTCAGAGGTGGGACTGGAACCCCAGCCCTTCCACCCCCACACCAGAATTAGTGACTTCCTTCCCACCATGCCCCTCTCCCTCATACCCTGCTTCTCAGTATTCTGACCGGTTTTTAGTAGGAGCACATCCAGGACCCCTGAACACTGAGTTTACAGGTCATTTTGTTAAACAAGCCCCAGAAAGCTTGTCGTCATCTAGGGAATTCTTGTGTTGTGAAGTGGCCTGCATTTGATATGCTAAAGAAAATAAATTTTTCTTGATCCCATTTTAACCTCCCCTCACCCCTAATTTGGCACCCTACTAAGGTGTATGTAACATGAGAGTTAATGTGATATAGTGGAAAAGACACTTGACTCAAGGGCCACATGGCCTAAGCTTCTGAGGCCTAGCTTTTACCAGATCACCTGGAGACATCTTAATTAACCTCAGGTTTCTCCTCTGTAAAATGGAAGTAGTAATATTTGTACTACCCATTCCACAGGGTTGATGTGAGGAAAGTGCTTTCTGTATGATAAAGTACTTCATTTCACTGGTCAGTTACTCTTCCCTTCTCCCCCCAATTTATACGTTCTAGGGTAGATTGAATTCTGATCAAGTCCTTTTGGGATTACTTATAAGTGTATTGATGTGTACCCAGTATAAAATTTCAACATATTCTTCAAATTTTAAAACAGACTTCACATTTGTTTTATAAAGCAAAAAAACAGGGGAAGTGGAAACGTATATTCAGTGTTGCTAATATTTGTCATGTTGCAGGGACTTAGAGCTCACCCTGCACATATGTAATTACACTTGTAATATACAATGTGTTTTAGGCACCTATATAAACACCATTCACTTAAGTAAAGGCTGCTTCAAGCATTTAGTCATACTTAATTCATTATTTATGTTCCAATCAGATATTACCACTAAGAATTGCTGAACTGTATGATCTTATGCTGGCAAGCAACATGAGAAGATCCTGGAAGGTAGTTGAGGTAGCAAAGACATGTCAAAAGATATCAACATGTCTTCTAGAGTGGTAATTGGCGTGAGCCGCTATGAAAGATTTGTGCTTTGGGATCACTGAGGTGTGGTTTTGGCTCGCCTTTGGGCAGTTTTATGAAACCAGTACTTGTACCTAGGCTAAAGATCTCCTGAAATAACAAACATGAATCAGACCTTGCTACTCCTTGACTAATACCTATTAGATCCCTCTGGTTTCTGTTCATGTGATGTCAGTTAGCTGAGTAATGACAGATGTGCTGTCAGACTTATAAATGCCTTCTCTGTTATAATTACTGCTGAGTTAGTACAGCTTTCAAGTACATTTAGTAAAAGAATAATTGATTTTCCCAAGTATGTTTCTATATCCCAGAATATCTGTAACATTGATGAAGATGTTGAAGTATTTTATGAGTAAGTGGTTGCTTGCCTTAAGTATTACAGTAAACCAGTGGCGTTAAGGGGATGTATTCGTGTGAGCCAGGCCCCAGCAGTGTGCATTTGATGTTTCTCATGTGTAAATATGTGCATCTGTATTACATAGAGTGCTGTGGGGAATAGATAAATACTGTTTTGCAAAGCTAATGAAAACTGAGCTGTCAAGTTAAGATGGATATTTTCTTCAATAGCGTCCCCTGTTATAACTCCAACAAAGAGGAGCCTACATGAAACATCTTTACAGAACTAGACATTCTGTGTTGGGAAATCCTTTCGACTGTGTTTTTCATATGATTATAGGAAGCCTGTCTTTCCTCTCCTTCCCCAAGGTTAAAAAAATAAGAACAAACAAAAAACACCTGTTCATCATGTTGGTAAAAATGTGAGATTAATCCCAGTAAGGAGATAGGGACTAAAGAGGGGTTTCTGAAGCAGAGAAGGTAAGAAACTTACCCTTGATACTGAATGGAGAAATCTTATTGCTTTGGCTGCTGTCGGAGCCCACCACAAAGGTAGGCTCTGTAATGTACCTGTAGCCTGTGTTCCTATTTAGAATAACGTCCCTGTTGACTTAAAGTAGTTTAGAGACTCTCACTTGCCATGAAAACATCAGTCAATGTAAACTTGTGTGTTTTTTGTAGTTTCTAAGATGTTAGTTGGGGATGTGTGTTGGTTTTCATACACAGTGGTTAATTAGTCTGCAGGTAAAGGTAAAAGAGTTAGACTGTGGGTGATTTACCCTGTTGGTGTTTGGGTGATGCAGATATATCAGGACCTGGTCGTTAGCCTTGTCATAAACGGATACTTGGTGTGCCCATATTTGCCAAAAAGTGCCAAATGGTAGTGGTTTCAAGGAGCTAATCGAAGTGTCTCATATCTATCGTTAGAAACAGCAGTGGTAAGAATAGAAATGTGTGTAAGAGCCATAGAGTTGCTTGTTCAGGTGTTAAAGGTTATTTTTAACAAAATGTTTATTGGATGTGATAACCCCATTATAGAATAAATTTGTTTAAAGTCTGAAAAAGGTAGGAAGAATGAGACAAAACACAATAACCAACTTTATATTATGGGGTGTGTAACTGAGAGGTATATTTTAAGACCCTTGCTGTGTTGAGCTGTGCCATGAACCACAACTGTGCATGTGTGCAAAAGGTTAAGAGCCCAGGTAGCTGAGTGGGGTGCCACGCTGTTAGCAGACGATGAAGGCAGTATTGTTCACCAGGTGCACGCTGTCAGCTCCGTAGAAAATTCCATCTTCATGGAGTCATCTCACGGTCCACTTTTTCTTGAAGCCAGGTAACATTTCCCACGCTCACTGGTTTGACCCTTCTGGGTGTTTTCCAGTTGGAAAAACTGAAACCCAGATATCTAGTTCCTTAAGTGATTAAAAAAGAAAAAGATATTGTATGTTAAAAGAACTAACTTGTAAAATGGGATGCACCTGTGTTATCATTTTACTCTTCAAAACACACATAAAGAATAATTTTAAAAGAGAGATTTACTTTTCCTTTGATGTGTGAGGGAGAGCATTGGAGTGCTGTGCTGCTGGGCAGTACTGATAAGCATGGAATACTGAGGCTTGGGTTGGTGGCTCCCAGCTCCTGGGGCTCATGGAATGCAGAATCACCCTAGCTACAACATGCAGTGAAATGTTTAGGAACTAAGGTAATTCTGCAGTCTGTGACTAGTCAAGGGGCAAAATAATTTGGTATAATTTATGTCTTGGCTATTAACTCTCTTCTGCATGTGTTTATACACTCGGTGTGTCATTCCTTGAAGACATTTAACTTTCACCTAAAATCTGTTTCTTCAATGTAGGTAGGTCTAAAAATAACCCAGCCTAGACAATACCCATAAGCCCTTTAATCCATAGGCTTCCCACATCACCTCAGTTGCATTTGCTTAACCAAAACTTTGGTGACACTTGAATAAAGTCCTTAGTCCCACCTTGGCTTTAAAGCTTTATCTTCCTTGTGGTAAGCTGTCATACTTGAGGCTCTTGAGGGTGGCCAGCAGTGTTTTTAACTGAGCATGTTCACAAACTTAGTTTGTGGTAATGGGGGAGATTGGGGTCATTGGCTGTCCGACCCTTGTTGTGCATAACATGGCATCTTTTATGTCATCCAACCACTTTCATTTTACCATGTTACATTGCGTCTTTTGGTTTGTACTGTTGTCGCTGCCTGTTTAACTAACACCTGGTTTTCTATTAACAAGTTTTTAATGTGATGCAAACTAGTAGTTTTTTTTCTCTGGTGGGGGGGGTTCCTCCAGATTTTTAAAAGGGGACTAGGATTTTTAAAGTTTGATTTATCACTGCTCTTAGAAAAGTATTGCCACTTGTCACTAAGCTGCCTAATGTATCTTGAGTTTCCTGGACTAGGGTGATTTTGCTCATTGTTTGAATTCAGCAAAATCACCTTCAAAGATGTGAAAACTTGATTGTATTTCTCATTTTTGATAACCAGCAGATAATTTAAAATAGTGGGTTGTTTTTTTTTCCTACTTATTGGTCTTTCCTCATGACAAAAATGCAGTAATGAAAAATCCTAAACCTCATCTATTCCAAAGTGTTAGCTAATTGCAAAGCTCCTACCTCTTTTCCTCATAGACAGTAATGGCTGAACTTTGTTATCAGCTGTAGTGATGAAAAGCTTCAGTAAACGTAGCAGTTTGGAATTAACCTGACAAGTGTCCTAATACTTCCCTAAAAGTTCTTGATTGATGTGACACTATGTTCTCAAATAAATCATGTTTTTGAAATTACTTCTGTTTTCTGACCGCAGGCACGTGACGCAAGCCGACCTCAAGAGCTCCACGTTTTGGCTTCGAGCAAGTTTTGGTGCTACAGTGTTTGCAGTTTTGGGGTTTGCCATGTATAAAGCATTGTTGAAACAGCGATGATTTAAACAAGTATAATACCGGCCCTACCAAAAACCGATACTTTTATGTACATTCTGAATGCTTTAAATTCTGCTAGAAATGTTGAGATATTTATATATGCAGAGTTACTTTATTAATATTTGTAATTCTTGCATAAGAGTATTTTAAGATAGCAATGACTGCAGTATTGGCTAGTGTATGCAAAAGAAAACTCTACTTACTGGCCACAGAAAGGTGGCCGTGCTGCAGAGGCCAAAAGGGAATGTTCTGTAAATAATGTACATATTCAGGCAGCAAGATATGTGGCTTCCCGAGAAAACTGAGTTATGGAAATGCTGTCCATAGATGTTTCCACATAGCATCATATTAGTTAGTGTTTAATTGGAACTCACTATCATAGATTTTAGTTCAACTCAATTGTACTTGCTCATGGATTACTTATTTATTTGACATTCATTTGAAATGATGCTTTGGGGGTGGGGTGGGAGGGGGCCCTAAGCTATATGAGGCACAGTTCACAATTGTCTCTCCATGGAGGGTAGGCATCAGTTTTCCAATAGAGTTTTGTTTCATTTCGAGGACAGCTTCACTCTGGCACACCAGCCACCGAGGCTTGGTACAATCTCTGACGTGCACAGCTGGACGTGAGGCTCCCCTTTGAGGGTGGAGCGAAACTTTCACAAAGTCACATAGCAAAAGAATCAATGTAATTGTTGTGTATTCCTTAATTTTTGAACATGTTGTATTTTTTAAGCCCTTTCAGATCACACAGGGGAGGAACCAATTTATACATTATGAATGTTTCTAGTTCAAAAGACCATTACTGTTTAATTTCCTCCAACTGTAAATCATCGTGTCCTCGCTGTATCCGTGGTGCCAAGGGGGTGCACAGTTCTTGCTCTGTTGTAGAATATCACAGTAGCCGCATGCTTTCTGATGTGTTCTATACCTGGTTAGAACTCCCTGTAGACAGCAACTTTTTTAAATGAAAGAATAAATCTAATGAATCCAAACCCTCACGATAAACTTATTTTTTTCATCATCAACCTTTTAAAGTATTTCAATAAATAACTAATGTGTACTGTGTTTCATTTTTTATGTTGAGTCTTCTCTCCTAGAAATCAGTCAGTTAACCAGCATTTATTAAGCACTTTGCTGTTTAGTTATTTCACTTGCGTCAGACTCTTCATGACCTCGTTTGGGGTTTGCCTTTCCTTCTCCAGCTCATTTGACAGATGAGGAAACTGAAGCAAATGATGTTAAGTGACTTGCCCGGGGTCACACAGCTATTTGGACTGAGGCCAGATTTGAACTCAGGTACTCCTGACTCCAGGGCCTATTGGCCCTTTATCCACTTAGCTGCCCCAATTAAGTGCTTATTGTGTGCCATACATTGTGCTAAACGCTAGAGATTCAAAGACACAATCAAAACATTACCTGTCCTCAAGGAACTTTACATTCTAATAGCAGAGACTGCATGTACATATATAGATCTACACAAGATATAGACAAATCAGATTCAAGGAACTTTGGAGGGGACCTCCACTGAGAAGGGTGGTGGCCAGGGGTGCTGTGGCATGTTTGAAGAGGGAAGGAAAGGTCTGGAACAGCCACAGTGGGAGGTGGGATAGGCAACCAGTTAGGAAAGACATAAAAGGATTACCTTGTTGGAGCAAGGGTCCCATGAGACTGGATAACAAGTCAGCCAGCCCCCTGTTGTGATTTCTTCTGTCTCAGTCCAGCAGCATGTGAGTTAGAGTGGAGGGGCAGAGATGATGGCAGTAATTCATCCAAGGCCCGGATTCACGAAGACAAAGCTAGGAATGGTTCACAAAGGGTTCAGGATTGGGAAGAGAGGATGACAGAGCTGGGAGACAATCAGTGTTTCTCCATAGACTTGGATGTGGGCTCATATCTATCCCCCTTTCCAAATCTTTTAAGTCTGTCATTGAAACAAAAGGTGACATCTATTCAAAAACGAGGACAAAGTTGTTGCCTTTGGTGGCATATGGGAGAATAGTGATTCACAGGTGGTTTTCAAAAGTCATTTGTGATTTGCTGTTTCCCCACAAAGACCTTTCTCCCTCTCAGAGATTTTTGTTGCTCTTTTAAAGGAACAGTTTGGAGAACTGACCTTTCCTTGAAGAGCACAATAGTCACACATGATTGCTAGTTATCAGTTTTTAATAGAGTGTGCACCACATTTACTTATTTGCTTCCCCATTTTTTTTTCCTGATATATTAAAAACATACTTAGGTAGTACTTTAAAGCTGGCAAAAAAAAAAACAAAAAACAGAAAACTTCCTCACAACTGTCCCGTGTGATAGGTAGTTCAAGTATCCCTATCGACAGATGATAAGACTCTGGGAGAGGCTGTGGCTTGCCTATGCCACTCTAAAATGGGGCAGAGGGAATATCATATAAGCATCTAGGACGTGTTCAGCCTCCACCTATGGCAGTCTTCAGTAAGCTTTGAAATTCTTATTCCCATTTACTAAAGAATGGTTATCCAGAGTTCCTGAGCTAATTTAGAACTCAAATCACTTAGTAAATATGTACTGTGTGCCAGGCATTGTGTTACGCTCTAACTCCAAATTCCTGTGTGCTGAGTGAAAGACTGATTTAGACTAAGCTGCTTTTCTAAGTGTTTTTTGTGAGAGATTCAGAGATAATTGACAACTGATTGAGAAATATTTTATATTTAGAATCATCTTTGAAGTTTCTCATTTGGGACTTAAGCACTTTTACCTCGGGGTGGGGGGGGAAGAACTGGTTAACTATGGCAGACTGTTGGCATGTCCTCTGGGGTTAGAACTGCATTGGGGAATCTTAGGAAGTTTCTAGAAGTGGGGCAGGAGAGGGATTGGTGCGAGAGGCAGCTGGGTAAGGGGTAAAATAACTTCTTTCCCACCTCTACCTCTAAAATGTATCCCTTCTACAGAGTTGAAAAATGGTCAACATTTATATTGATTTCTCTCTTCCCTGTTCGGCCCTCCAGCCAAATATTTTTTAAGTGGCAGGAAATGTAAGAGAAAAAAAAGCATAGAAGTTAAATATAATAACAAAAAGTAGAGAGTACTAAAGGGGGGAGGAACTCCTGAGAAATAGAAAATTGTGATTGAAAAAGAAGCCTCTTCGCTTGAAATAAAAATAAATAGTACTAACTGGAAAGTAGAACAAGACTTAAAAAGAGACCCTGTTTGTTGGACAAATGGTTATACTTTCTACATGCATTTCTTTAGACTACTTTTATTATAAACAGCCATTAGTATATTGGAAGGCAGTCATAGGAACAGAAACTTCTATCTATCATGTTGACTCTTTGGAATTTCAGTGTCATACATTCTCTTAGCCTAAGCAGTATTTTTACATAACATCTCGAGAGCTGCTTATTGAAGTCCAGGATGTTAACCATGGACATGAGGCTAAACAGCCTAGGAGCAAAGTGTCCTAATTTATTTGTAAATGCTTTCAAATGTTGTGGTAGAAGTGCTCCCTAAAGTTAGAAGAGGTTGGGGGCAGGGAGACAGGGCAGGTTGGGTTCTATTTTGAGACCCGCAGAAGAGGAAGTGAGATGAGTTTGGAATGTTCTGTGCCCAGCTCCTCCTATCACCTGCTGGGGAAAGCTGGAAAAGAGGAAATGTCCCTGGTGAACCAGGAGTGACTGTCAAGGTGAAAACCTGCACAGGGGAAAGGACATGGAAATAATGGCTCATGGAGAGGATTTGGTTTTTGCAAGTTTCCTGAAGAAAAGAAAAGATAAAATGGTAAGTGGTCTAGCTAATTATTCATTAAAACTCAACAGACAAACATTTCACTATTCAAAGGAGAAAGAAGATCTTAATTCTGTTTTTATTTTTTAAATTTGATGCCTTCAACACACCCCTAGCCAAACAACCTTAATGATGTGTTTTCCCTCTAAAGCAATTTAATGATATCATAATAATAATAATAATGATAACTATCATTTGAAAAGTGTGCTACACATTTTTTTTTATCCTCACAACAACCCTGGGAGGTAGATGTTATTATTAACCCAATTTTACTGGTGAGGAAACAGGCTGAGGTCAAGTGATTTGCCCAGGATCCTACAACTAAAAGGTGTCTGAGGCTGTAGCAGAACTCGGGTCTTCCTGTCTTTGCTCATTGAATAATTAATAGAGAGAAAGGACAAGTTCTTTATCTTTGTGTAGCACTAACGTGTTCTGGCTCTTTAAAAGGGTATAAAACTTTACTAAATGATGTATTCAGAACGTAGGAATAAAATGTGCCTTAGCTTTGACCAATTCAAAAGGAAAAAAAACTGCAAAGATAGAAAAATAGAGGAACACAAAATGCACGACCTGGTGGTTGAATAAAGTCCACGCACTGTTAGGATAGATCCAGCCTCATTTGTGAGCTCAAAGTCTGTACAGATGTTAGGAATTTGTAGACTAGTCCCTAATGGGAAGCTGCTGTCATCAGCACATACACCGAAGTCAGCTTCCTAGCCAGATCGACGTGAAGGCTGACCTTAAAATGTGTGTTTGTTGCTCAAATTCAAGAGATGGACAACCTTCAGTTATGTTTTATTTTAATGATTTGTTGTCGGTAGTTTACCTTTTTTAAAAGTTATTTTGCATTTAGTCAGATTTTACAGTTTTCAAATAATTGGAACATAGTGAGGCAGTGTGGGACAGTAGAGACTTGGCTTGGAAGTCAGTAGGACCTGAGTTCAAGTTCTGACACATGATATCGCTGTGGGGAACTCTTGAGTGTACAATATTGACTATGACCATCAGACCCTGTGGACGTGCTGGTTAGTTTGGCAGAGCTGCTCTTCCTTCCTTCCTTCCTTCCTTCCTTTTTCTTTGTTACAAGGGATGAGCCCCTGGGAAAAGGAGGGATATATTTGGAAACAAAAATAATATAAAAACAATTTAAAATTGTAAATAAGAAAATAAATAGGAGGAAGCAGAGAAAAAAAAATTTTAAAGTAAAAAAAGATCCTTTGAGTTGCCCTAGGTATCATTTAAAATCACGAGGCAATCTCTTGCTCCAGAGAATCCCACAAAATCATGCAAGTCAAGGTGTTCGGATCTCTGAGTCCACTTCAAGAACTCCAGTGAAACTATCCAGGCCACCCAGAGCACATATAGCGTGCTCTTTTCCATTGATAC
This sequence comes from Vombatus ursinus, assembly GCF_900497805.2. Taxonomy (NCBI): domain Eukaryota; kingdom Metazoa; phylum Chordata; class Mammalia; order Diprotodontia; family Vombatidae; genus Vombatus; species Vombatus ursinus. The sequence goes on from NW_020954546.1 coordinate 29,080,821, forward strand.
CGTGGTGGAGTTGGCAGATGTGCGATGAGGCTGGACATGGGGTCGTTGGCCACAAAAATGTTCAGGTGCTTGCTTTGTGTGCTTGGAAACAGCTGTAGAACTGAAGAGACTGAATGTGGATTCTCTGCTCGTTGAGCTTATCCAGGTGAAGAAAGCTCCCCACGTATGAAGGCATACCCAGAGGGCTCATACATGAGTTCCCCTTGCCACACTGAGATGATTCTTCCTGAAAAGGAACAAATCATTCCTAAACTTAGAAGAAAAAAATCTCCCCCCACAAAATGGAAGCAACAACGTAGGGCATGGAGTAAATGTGACACTAACATGCAAATAAAAGTTAAATGAAGATGTTTGTTTCAGTAAGAAAAAAAAGAAGAAAGAAAAAAGGAATCTATTTCTTTGTGAACATTAATTGGCCCTTATTTTCATGGTAATCCGGCAGGAGAATTTTGACAATACCTGAAAAGCCTTCTGAAGTTTTCAAAGCTACTTTGGCTTCTGGCTGTCCTTTTCAGATACGGTGCTTGGCTCTGGTGACCTGGAGCAGATGATGGAGGCACCATCTGGAGGTGGTGAAGTAGCAAAGAAAAAGTAGCCGGTGCAGGTGGAACAGTGCTCTGGGTTCAACAGCCAATGATGGCTTCCTTTCCTGATTCATGCAAACAATACCACCTGTACGTCGTTATCATCATCATTGTCATCATCATCATCAGTACTTTAAGGTTGACAGCATGCTTCCTCCCAGTCACCCTGTGTGATAGAAAACTGCAAGGATCATCCATCCTCACCTTATGAGTGAAAAACGTGAGGCCTAGAGAGGTTGCTGTTTGCCCATAGTCATGTAGCTGATAAGTGTCAGTACCCAGGCCTCTCTTACTGTGACCCCAATCAATGTTCTTTTCATTATACCAGGGATTCTTGACCTGAACTTCTGATATTTTTATAAATCTATTTTAATATAATTGATTTCCTTTTGTAACCTTCTCCATTTTATTTTATGCATTTAAAAACACAATTCTGAGGAGAGGTCCTTGGGCTTCATCAGCCTGCCCGAGGGGTCCAAGACACACAAAAAAGGTGAAGAAGGAACCCTTGCTCCCAGCCACATTGCCAATGAAGTTGAAGAACTATACTCCCAGTCCCATAAACTCGCTGTTTCCTGAAAGATGCGAATCTCTACTTGAATGGAATGCCCATCTCAAATCACAGATCCAGCACTGTATGAAAAAATGTTTCTCTAGTCATACATCACTTAGTTCCCTTGAAAAATCACATCTTGAAGAAGGAAAAAAAAACCACATCTTGGATAAGAATCTTTACACGTGTTTGCATGTAAACTTTATTATTATTGGACAAATCCCAGAACTGTCCTTACTATTAAAATGTGGTATGTTGATAAATTGCTAAATAATAAAAGCATAGTATTGAACACCTGATGGCCTATAATGATTTTTTTAAAATACTTTTTTTTCTTTTAGAAATTTTTGTGGGTGCAATACTGGTTCCAACTTCAAAATACTACCTTCTCTTTCTTTCTGAAGAAGGGTGGAGATGCAGTAAGTGTTTGCTTTATTTTTGCCCTCTATTCATTTTCTGCCCTGTTGATCAGAGAAGGTTGAGAGCCATTTCTGAGATGGTGCTGTGTGTTTTCAGGCTTGCCTCCGAGGACAATACCACATGCACACAGTAAGTAAATGGAGTTTTATGAGAATGATACTCAACTGCCCCCAAAGCATGGGCTTGACTGACCTAAGAGAGGCCTTCCTTTGAATACTGCAAATTCTGGGTAGGTATCTTAAACATGGGCATTTGTGCAGGCAGTACAAGTGAAAGGTGAAGAGAATCCTGATCTTTCCATTCCTCATGGCAGCTCACACAGTAATGGCCCTAGTTACTGGCTCTGAGAGTGGAAAAGAGCGTGTCTATCACAGGATAGTATATACAGTATACAATTAAGTGGAATAAATGGTAGAAACAATTTTTTCCAGAGAGTAGATAGTTTATATATATACATATATATACATATATATATACACACACACATATACATATATACATATATATTTATCTGGTATATCAATATCTGTATTATCTGTTTATCTCTCTGTCTGTCAGTCTATCAAATTTTCTAGACAAATGTGATCACTGCAGGCAGAAAACAGTCAAAGAAGCTTTGGAGCAACTGGGACTTGAGCTGGCTCTTGACTAGCTAGGAGGAATGGTATTGGCTCAGCCTTCTGGAATTCACATATTTACTCCCTCTTTTTGCTAAGAGTAAACCTGGAGTGTGAGTTAAGGGACCTGTTTCTTTAGAATTGCCATTCTGTAAAACACCATGCAGGTGGCTCAGTGGTGGGCTTGGAGTCAGGAAGAATTCTCTTCCTGAGTTCAAATCTGGCCTCAGACACTAGCTGTGTGACCCTGGGCAATTCGCTTAACCCCATTTGCCTCAGTTTCCTCATCTGTCAAATGAGCTGGAGAAGGAAATGGCAAACCACTCCAGTATCTTTACCAAGAAAACCCCAAATGGGGTTATGGAAAGTTGGACATGACTGAATGACATCAGTGATGGTAACAGAGACACCATGCAGTTGGAAACCTAGTTAAAATGGAACAGAAAGGTTTCCTCAGTCAGTTTCCTCCCTTCATTCCCTAGATGCATGACTGGATACAAGCAGTAACACAATCCTGCCCTAACACCTCTATGTATTCTGCCTTCAGAAAGCAAAGAGTTAAAGACAAGATCATGAGGTGAAGTCTGTTTGACAGAACCAGAGCATAATCAGAGCTTCCGTGGCACTTGGCAAGAAGGTTCCGGGTTTCTTTTCATTATCTGGTAGATGTGTTTTTCTTACACTTGTTAAATCTAAGCATATCCAAGAGGCTTTACAGAAAGTGAATTGACCTGAGTGTCAGGGGATAGAAGTCAGCAGTACCAGCTTGGCTGTTGACTATTTCTGATCTTGGACTGATCGTTCTGTGCCCCAGTTTTCATACCTGTAAAGTTATGAGATGCCATGAAAATAGAATAGCATGCAAACCCAACTAGAAAATCAGGAGTATAGCATGGCGGATAGGGCATTGGACCTAAAGTCGATCAGTCAATACACCTACTATGTGCCTGGCATTGTGCTAAGCACTAGGGATGCAAAGAAAGGCAAAAGACAGTCCCTGCCCTCAAGGAGCTCACAGTCTAATGAGGGGGACAACATGCACAGAACTATTTACGAATAAGGTATGTACAGGATAGATTGGAAATATATATGTATACATGTATGTGTATGTATGTGTGTATATGTATATGTGTATATATGTGTGTATATATAGCTATATAGATATATATCTCAACAGGGGAGAGGCACTAGCTTTAAGGGGGATCAGGAAAGGCTTGTTGTAGAAGATGGATTTTATCTGATACTTGAAGAAAACCAGGGAAGCCAGGAGGTAGAGATATGGAGGAAGAGTATTCCAGGGATGGGGGACAGCAAGTGAAAATGCCCCGAGATGGAGTCTCTTGTTTGAGAAATAGCAATAGTGTCACTGGATCGTAGAGTATATGGGGGGAGTAAGGAGGAGGAAGACTGGAAGGGTAGGAGGGTGCCAAGTTGCAAAGGGCTTTGAATGTTAAATGTAATTTTATATTTGATCCTGAAAGTGATGGAGAGCCTTGGGAGTTTATTAAGTGGGGGATGACATGGTGAGATCTGTGCTTTAGGAAGATTAATTTGACAGCTGAGTGGAGGAGAGACTTCAGTGGGGAGGACTTAGGCAGGGAGACCAAGCAGACCAGGGTCCTCATCCTACCTCAAACACCTCCTAGCTTCATAACCCTGGGCAAGTTGCTTAAACTCTCTGTGCCTCAGTCTCCTGATCTGTAAAATGAGAGGGTTGTACTTGATGGCTTCGAACATTCTGTCTAACTTTACATCCATGATCATAGGCTCTAATGAGCCTATGAAAAGTAAAAAAGCATTGTGAAAATACTTATTATTACTGTGTATACTGGTCATTATTCCCAGAATAAGGTGAGCCTTTCCTTAGGTGCAGGCTGTGAGGGAATTTGGTACACTGAATGGTGATTACCTCTTTGAGATTACAATGAAAAATGGGAAGAAGAAAATTCTGGTAAGGTGGCTTCTGTGAAGGCAACTGTCTAATCTGTGGGATTGTGGGGATCCGGATGTTTTGTTTTAAATTCTGCCCTCCTTCAGACAACTTTTCTCAATGTCCCTTTTAAAAGGCATGCAGCTGCCTGTAGATGCCAGGTGGGAACAGCCAGGCATTGAGACTGGAGCTACAGACGGCACTTCATGCAGGAGAATGAAGGTCTCTATGCTGTGCTGTCACTGACGAACCCAGGCTCCTCTCCCCTAAGAGAAAGGTGGAAGCTGACTGGGCTTCCTGACCTGTTCAGTCCACAGCCTAATATGACAGAGAAAGAGCCTACACACCTAGTTTCCTGCCTAACCTGTGTACTTGAAGTTAAACAAACATGTATTAAGCACTTCTTGGCTGTTACTCTTAAAGCCTTTTCAGGAACTTTATGGTAAAACCTTCTTATAGCTTAATTATTAATAACATAAGTATTTTGCAAATACTTCTATCTCCAGGCATACAATGGCCACTCAATGCAAAACTTAGGAAATAAAATGTCCTTTCCATTGAGAATCCTTGAGATTGCAGCAATTCTGAAACACTTTCCAGGCCCACTCCTCATCCTGGTGGATCACCACAGGCTTTTCCTAACCCCTTCCCTAGGGTTCCTCTAAGCCACATCCCATGTTGGCACCAGCTGGGAGAGCTGGAGAAGCTAAGAGTGACAAGATCATGTAGTGATTGATTTTAACCAGCTTTGGGGTCAAGTTCACTGAGATTTAGAAGCCAGCCAGATGTTCCTCACACTTACTGTTTTGGCAGGCTGCAGAGACTCCCAAACTTCGTGCTATGTGGATTGAAACTTTATGGAAATCCATGCAGCTTATCGGGCCATACCTCAGCCAGGCTGCCTACGGAAGGTAAAGTAATGTGATGTCATAAGGATAGAATAACATTCCAATTGGAAAAGCAAGAATGTGGCATAGTGGACAGGACACAAGACTTGAAGGAGGGAAACTATCAGGCTTTCTATATCAGGCCTTTCCACTTGCTGCACCAACGATTCCAATAACTGGCCTTGGAGAAAGATTGGCTAAGGGGAGTCATTAACTCAAGGGTGCCAGGACCTAGCCTGAGAGTCTGGAGTCTGTGCTTGCACCACCATGGTAACCACTCTAAGTAGCAGGATATCTGGTATGGTAGAGTCTTTGGGTGGAGCTGGATGTGTGAATCCATTGCTCCCTTCTCTGGACCTGTTAGCTTATCCTCCTGTTGGTGCTTTGGACAGGTTCCAAAATGGTGATTAATGCTCCAGAGTTACTTAAATAGGCCCCTTGTAAACCTGAAAGAGTTTAAAGTCCTTGTCACAGGTTTGACTTCCCCTCTTTCTCACCCGGAAGGTTTCAGTTTTGTCACTTCCCCACCCCCTTGAAGGAGCAGTCTTTGATTCTCTTGTTTCTGGGCTTAAGATCTGGAAGACTCGAACATTCACAGGTTTTCTTTGAGCTTCTCAGGGAACACTCCCCCTCCTCCCACCATCCCCAGGTTGTTTCTCAGGTGAAGTAATTTTCATGAGCTTGGCACATAGGAATGTAGGCATCTATACATTATCCAGCCGTTACCTCAGTCAGTGCCTGGCACATCGTAAGTGTTGAATAAATGCTTTTTTCATCCCCCTCCCCCCAAAAAAGTGCAACCAGAGTAGAGACTGAGTTTATCAATGTGCCTGAAAGTAAAGAAGACTCTCCTAGGGTGGATTTTCATTTCAGACAGAATGAAAGCTGCTATAATCTGCCATATGTGAGTGGTGACAGGCAAATGTGTGGGTTTATAACGAGGCACACATAGCCCCTCTGACTCTTTTTCACTTCATTTTCTGATTCAGCAATCATTTTATTTGCTTTTATAGACTCTATTGCATCCCCCACAAGGCCTGTCCTAAAATTTTTCCATTCTTAAGCTCCCAATCTCCATCTCCCAACCTTCCAGGCAGAAGATGAAGTCAATTTCTACCTTAATGAGGAGACCCTCAGGCCCAGATTGCCTCTACTTACATTCTTTCTACCTCAAAAAAAATTTTTTGTATCTTTATCCACCCCTTTGTCCATTCCTCTTATCTCTGGGGAACACAGGTTCTGATGCCTTTTCTAAACTAACCCTTCATACTTGGGGTACTTGGGCCTCTCTCTTCCTGCTTCTTCTTCAGTCCCCTTGACTTTGTAGGCACGGTCTATAGACTCTGCTAACCTGTAGGAGGTTCACTGGGGAGGGGGCACTGTTTTTGGTAGGAGTGACTTTCCAAGGCCATCTGGAGAAGCGTTACCTGGGACTGCACTTGGTGAGGAAGAACTAAGCAAAAGCCAGTCATCTGCCAAGGAGAACTTTCCCTCTCCAGCCAAGACCATGAATAGCTTAATCCCAGAAGAGATGTTGGAAATCAGACCCTACCATGCTGTGCCAAGTAAGCTGTCCTTTGGGCATTCCCCAGCTTAAGTATCTGTAACAAGAGGCCATGGAAGGGAATACTCCACTCCCATCCCAATAAGTCCTGGATATGAGTCATTTTTTATTTTAAATTTCTATCAGTGAATCATCAGGCTTAGAGCAGCAGAGGATTGGGGTGGGGGTGCAAAATGTGCTACTCCCATGAGTGTTTCTAGTGACTTGTGGAGAGAAAAGCCTAGGCTTTTGGTATGCCTTGGTATGATCTCAGGACCCAATTAAATGTGGTTTTGAATACCCAGCTTTGGACTTGTGCCCTGTAATCCCCAATGGCATTTAGGTGGCATTAGCCTCAAACTCTCACCTACTGAAGGGCTTCCAATATACTTCTTTTTTGTTGAAAAATAAAGGAGAATGTGGTAAAAAAAAAAAAAAGAAGAAGAAGAATCCATTGATTCTGAGATTCCCAAACTAGAGGACTGGGGAGATACAAAAGCAAAGTCATAGAATTTGGGAGTTGGAAGGGAGCTCAATGGTTATCTAGTCCAATCAATACACAAAATGAATCCTCACTATAACATATGGGTAAGTGGTCACCCAGCCTCTGTTTGGAGACCTCCAAGGAGGGGCATCCCACCATCTCCCAAGGCAATTCTTGTGGAAACCTCTAATTGTTAGGAAGTTCTTCCTGGCTTGAGAAGCATTTTGTATCATCAATACTTTTGATGAGGATACCATCTAGTCCTTTACTCAAGTCACTAATAAAAATGTCAAATAACCCAGGACCAAGCACAAATGGCTGGAGTGCTCCATGAGAGTCTCCCTGCCATGTTGACATTGAAAAATTATCTGAATCCCACCATCCAACAAGTTTTGAATCCATCTGATTGTATTCTCATCTAACCTTTCTCTCCCCATCTTCTCTATATGAACTTTGCTGAAGTCCAGGTAAATTACATCCACAGCATTTCCTTCGTCTGCTAGTCAAGGAATCCCATCAGAAAAGGAACTTGGGTCAATCTGGTATGACCTGTGGTTGAGAACTTGGGTCAATCTGGTATGACCTGTGGTTGAGAACTTGGGTCAGTCTGGTATGACCT
>NW_020954546.1:29088467-29167117 GCF_900497805.2 Vombatus ursinus
TGGTATGACCTGTGGTTGAGAACTTGGGTCAGTCTGGTATGACCTGTTGTTGAAGAAGGTATGCTAGTTTCTTGTAATCACTTCTCTCTAGAAGCTCGCCAACCATTTTTTAATGCCCTGTTGTAGAATTTTCTCAGGAATTTTAAGTCAAGCTCACTGGCCTATAGTTTACAGTCTGTTCTCTTCCCTTTTTTGAAAACCAGGACATTTGCCTTTCTCCAGTCTTGTGGTCTCCTGGTTTCCATAATTTTTCAAATGTTACTAACTGTCATGTCTGCCTGTCCTTCTAGGACTCATGAATATAACTCATTGAGGCCAGATGACTTGAATTCATCCAGAGAAGCTAGCTACCTATATTAATTCCTTATTTATCTTGCGTATCAACTCCCTATTATTCATCTTTATTCCGTCATCTCCAGGTCAAAGTTCATTCTCCTTGGCAGAGAAATGAAATAAAAATTTTATTTAAAATTTATTTAAAAATGAAATAAAAATTCAACAGTTCTGTTTTCTCTCTTTTGTCAGCTATCATCATCCCACCCACATCCTCCAAGCAAAGGTCCTATCCCTTCTTTGATCCTCCTTTTTCTTCAGAGATTACTAAACAAACAAACAAACAAACATCTTTTTTTTTTGTTCTTAACTTTCCTCACTGGGCTCAGCTCATCCTGAATTTTAGCATTCCTGACACTGCTTATGAAGTACCATGACATGCTGTTATTATTCTCTTCTATTACCTGGACTTACTTCATCTTCTGTACATTTCTTTTAAAATCTGATTTGATTGTTGACATAGGTCTCTTCAGTAAAATCCCATGTTTTCCCCTCACTGGAATCATTCCCTTTTGTGTCTTTAGAATCTCATAAGCATCTCCTTTCACTCTTGGGCTGACTAGCATTTTAGTTCATTCCATCCTACCTATCTTTCCTCTGAACTCATTGAAAAATACTTTCCCAAAACCTAAGGTGCATGTCAAAACTCTGCTCCAATTTTCCACCTTTATTCCATACTGTAGAAGTAAATGTTCACCTTCCTCCAAAGTACTTGCCATTTCTATTCCAGCAACAAGTTCCTCCCTGTTAATGAAAATCAGATTCAGAATAGAATTTTGCCTTGTTGGTTCCTCCACCTTTGAAGGATGAAAATATCACTGAGGCAAGTCAAGGAGTCATCAGCTACTTTGCTTACTTTGCTTTGGGCAGAAAGAAAATTCTAGTAGATGTCTAGAGAACTGAAATCACTCGTCATCCCTATGCCTCTGTGTCAGATTTGTGCCAAGTTTCAGTTTCCCAAACTCCTCATCTATTTCCTCTTTCTGTCTAGATGGTCTGTCATATACGCCAGTGACAAAAATCACTTCTGTTTTTCCCTCTATTGACCTTTGCCCACATACTCTCTGTCATGCTTCCATAGTGAGGTTCTTGGAAGTTCTCACTGAGGATATTTTCCTAATGTACAATACACCCACCCATCCATTTCACCTACCTTATTTTATTTTAATCAAACATTTTAATCCTCATCCAGAGCCATGATCCAGTCATGAGTTTCATGCCATCAACTCTCCATGATGCCTGTGAAATCAAATTTGCTTCCTTGCATTAGGAACTCTAGTTCTTCCTGTTTGTGGTCTAAACTTTGGGCATTTGTGTATAGACATTGGAGGACTAGAGTTTTACTAACGGCTTCTTTTTTTATTTTGTCTCCTACAAACCTGTGGGCATCTCCATTGTTATTCTTCCTTTTTTATAGCTACTCTCAATGACATCTAACTTGGAGGATATACCTAAGGGGTCTTCTTATCTTTTAACTTTAAAGTCCTTTTGATTAGATTTGCAAAATACCCAGCCAATAACTTCAACCCATCATCATTAGGTGTATTCCATCTCTGGTCAGAAATCTGCAGTCTCTTTATTTTGAAAAAATTCAAATCCCATTTTCAGATACCAGTTTCTTAGTTAGTTGTTCACTAACCAGCTTCATTTTTTCTCTCTACATTTCTTACTTCAATGGATGACAGTGCCTGGCACACAATAAGTACTTAAATGCTTATTGATCGATGGACCATGAGAAAAAACGCAACCTGTGCTCCTTTGTTCTTCTGTTTCTTGCCCAAGACTTCATAATCATTGGCAATGCTTCTCAGGTTCCTGCTGCCGATGACATTTGTTTTCCACACACCCAAGAGTCCCCAAAGGTGCACAGTTTTCATGTGTTCTGATAAGTCTTGGGAGGCTTATCAGTAACATCTTGGATAGGCAACCCGGGAAGACATAGACTTCTCAGGCTGACTGCTAGCTGCTTCAGTAGCCACAGCAGAGAAACAACCACCACCACTATTCTTCTCTCCCTCTGACCCTTACTGGATGACCTTTCACCTGTTAATGTCAAGGCTTTACTATACCCTTCTCTGGAGGACAAGCAGCTTCTTCCTCCTCAAACATCCAACTCCCTCCCTTTCAGGAAGAGCCTCAGATATAGTCTTTAAGCTCTAATTGTTCAGGTGGCCTTTTTCTTCCTTTTCTCCTCTGTTTAACACTCCTCTACTCTTCCAACATCCTGACAAGGGTTTTTCCATTGCCCCTTTTCCACCTTGGCTCCCTTTTTTCTCTGATGAAAAAAATTCCATGTTCTTTAGGAACATTTCTTCCTAATAACCTGGGGAGGAGTATTCTTTGTGTCTCTTCACCTTCTCCAGGAGGGAGACCACCTTCACTTGGAGCACAAATAAGTCACTTGGCTAGAGCAGCAGTACTAACATGGCATGTTCAGTGTGTCAAGATGTCAGGAGACACCTTGTTTTCCAGAGCTAAGCAGGCTGTGCCTTGAATTTGGCATAACAACAGTCCTTTGTGCCCACTCTCTGGATGACCTTGCCCTCTGGAAAAATCCCACATAATTATTGTATTGCTTTGACCAACACCAGGACCAGTATGGACAAGTTCTGGTCCTGAAGCCCTGCTATGAATCAAACTCGTCTCACTATTGCTGTTCTCCCTCACTGTCAGGGCTGCAGCTCACTGTGCAACCATTGGTATAAGCATTGGGATATCCCCACCCTACCTTGGGTCCCCCCACTAGGGGCGGGGCCCCAGCACATGTATCTAGATTTCTTCTTGCTTGTAAGCCATTTCCCTCACTTTGAAATTGAACTTCTGTTTGATTTCTGACTCTCCCGTCTCTAGCCTGCTCTGTTGAGCTCCAGCTGTCCACAGGTTAGATCAGGGGTGGGGAGCCTTCGCTTCGAGGCCACATGTGGCCCTCTAGGTCCTCAAGTGGGACCCTTTGACTGAATCCAAACTTCACAGAACTTCATAAAAGACCACACTTGAGGACCTAGAGGGCCACATGTGGCCTTGAGGCTGACAGTTCCCCAGCCCTGGGTTAGAGACTGGTTTGGTCCAGTTAACAAATGCAAGTCTCTGCCCCATTTTCTCTGTCCTCCATAATGGCTGAAATCATCAGCCTTTATGGGTTTTTTTCCTTTTTAACTACTTATGGGTAGGTTACACCTCAACCCAAAGCATGGGTTAAAACTTTTATAGCCAATTATCATCTCAGTTACTTGACTGCTCCATTTCTCCTTAATGTCAACAACTCCCTACATACAAATTCACTTTCCCTCTGTTGTTGTTCAGTCCTTTTCAGCACTTAGCACAATGTCTGGCACATTGTTGTTAGGGTTCATTTGTTTCAGTCATGTCTGACTCTTCATGACCCTGTTTGGGATTTCCTTGGCAGACATGCTGGAGTGGTTTGCCATTTCCTTCTCCAGCTCATTTGACAGATGAGGAAACTGAGGCAAACAGAGTTGAGTGACTTGCCCAGGGTCACACAGCTAGTATGTGTCTGAGGCCACATTTGAACTCAGGAAGATGAGTCTTCCTGACTTCTGGCCCATCACTTTATCCACCAAGCCACCTAGCTGCCTCTGTCCCCAATACCAATTTGTTTCCCTGTCAAGATAGATTCCAAATAGTGCAATTACTGGGTTTACCCAGAATAGCCAGGGTGGCACCGCTATGTGGGTTATCCCCTTTCCTCCCTTCCAGCCCTTCTGTCTTTGCAAGCTGGAGTTCCTCAGGCTTCAAAACCTGGGTTCAGATCCTGTCTCCTACACTCACTGTCTATGTGACTTTGTCACTTAATTACTCTGAGCCTCAGTTTTCTTATCTTAAACTTGGGGATAATACCTGTATTCTCCACCTTAGAGAGCTGCAAAGATCAAATGAGATAGTGAATGCAAAACTCTTTGCAAATGCTACCACATTTTTCTGCAGTACCTAGGACAGTGTCTTGCACTTGGTAGGTGCTTAACGAATGTTTGTTGGCTTGGAGAGGGTATGGGCTCATGACTGCTCTCATGCTAGTCAAAAGAAAAGATAACTTCTGCTCTATCAGATGCAGCCTTCAATATTTATGATGTCCCAAGATCCTGGAGGAGCAACAGGCCAGCTGAAAATAATCTGGGCAAGTATATGTATACTTGGGGTTCCAGGATTGGAGTCGTGGCGGGGGGAAGAGGTTATGTGGGTGTGCAAAGCAAAGAGAGTGTTCTTAGTCAAACAATATTCCTTGAACGTCCGTAGGTTGTCTTAGAGTATGTGTCAAGCAACAGGAGGACGTGTTACAAAGTAGACAGAGCCTCTGTCCCAAGATATGATCCAAGGCAGGTAGTTTTCTCCTACTCAGGACTGGTATACTAGAGACTAAAAGTATGTAAGATGCCTCTGTCTAGCCCTTGGAATCCTACCTGCCAGAGCAGATTCAGAGGCCTCCAGGAGCCCCACTGTTTCTTGCCTTATGTCTGATTCTCTCTGATCATGGTATAGAATTTGTTTTTCCAGATGGAAGAGACTAGTGCAATCCCCTGCCCATCGGTGGCCAACCTCAGCATCACCTGATTCTCCAGGCTGGAAAGACCTCTGACTCAAATTCTGCACCACTCCCCTGCTCGCTCCCTTCCTGGAAGCTGGTCAGGGAAAGGATTTGCCCATTGGAGTGATAATTCTGGACTTCTGAGAATGGTGGCGGTTATTTCAGCCCATTGTTATTAAAGAGAGAACCCCTATTTTCATAGCAATGGCTTCATCTCAAAGGACCTGATCTGCTTATTAGCAACTCCCAATGCCAAAGAGGTGTGGGGAACAGGTTTGTCAGAACCGGGGCTGGTTCTCCCACAGGACCTCACCCTGAAGCAGAGAGATCTGCCCAAGTAAGAGGCAAGGCCCAGTGAATCTGCATCAAATCTTCAGCCAGAACCCTAGACTTACTTCTAGAAATGCTGGCAAATAGCAGTAAGAGACAGAAATTAAAGGCATAGGCAAAGAGAGAACAAAAACTATCCTGATTGGCCAATGACTTGAAGGTTTACTGAGAAATGAGCAAAGAAGCTAAATGAGCTAACAGCTTCCTCCGCCCATTGAGAAGGCAAGAAACACAATACCCATTATACATAGGAAGTCATGCAAAACATATTCCCAAATTAGCCACGTTGCAGGCAAAAAGACAAGAAAAATAAGTAAGGAAAAAATATGCTTCAATCTGCACTTGTTGGTGCATAGCATTTTCCATCATGAATCCTTTGGAATTGTGAATCATTGTATGGATCAAAGTAGCTAAATTTTTCACAGTTGATCATCGTTATAATATTGCTATTTCTGTGTACAATATTCTCTTGGTTCTGCTCCTTTCACTTTGCATCAGTTCATATAAGTCATCCCAGGTTTTTTTCTGAAATCAATCCCTGATCATTTCTTATAGCACAATAATATTCTGTCACAATCACATACTACAACTCATTCATTCATTCATTTTCCAATTGATGGGCATCCCCTCAGTTTCCAGCTCTTTGCTGCCACAAAAAAAAAAAAAGCTGCTGTAAAGATTTTTGTACAGATATAGTCTAGGAGTTCTTAACCTTGTGTTTTATGGACTCCTTTGGCAGTTTGGTGAAACCTATAGATCCCTTCTCAAAATAAATGCTTTTCAATGCATAAAGGAAATCAATTATAATACAGCTATCAAAGCAGACAAGGTTCACAATCCTCAGATTAAGAACCCCTCATCGGGGCAGCTAGTTGGCACAGTGGATAGAGCACCAGCCCTGGAGTCAGGAGGACCTGAGTTCAAATCAGGCCTCAGACACTTGACACTTACTAGCTGTGTGACCCTGGGCAAGTCACTTAACCCCATTGCCTAGCCAAAAAATAAAGAACCCCTCCTCTAGTTTGACTCCCTTCTATTACAAATGAGAATACTGGGTCACAGAGAAGTTAAATGATTTGCCCAAGGTCACACAGCTACTAAGTGCAGAGGCAGGATTTGAATCCAGACCCAATTCTCTTTCCGTTGTACCACGTGCACGGCAGGACGGGTAGGTATCTTTCATTGTGTATTTCCCCACAGTGCCTTACCTATTACAGTAGGCACTAATGAAGCAAGCTTCTTCCATCACTTCCCTGTGACCATTATCAGAAGAGAAAGGATAGATAGAATTCGCTCTGGCCAACTTTATATAAGTACTTCCAGAGGTCTGTCTATTTTGCAGTATTCCTGGAAAACTCTTCCGTGGCAGAATGAACACGCTGCTTGCAAGGGCCCAGGGAGAGCCGGGGACTTATTTTTAGCTGGGATAGGAGATGTTCCGTGTATCTCTCAGCAGTGTTTGGCAGCTGGCAGGCGGCTGATACAGCTGTGTTTGTGTGAGCTGACAGCTTCTGTAGCTGGGTGGACCTTCCTGGGGAAGGAGGGGGTGAGCACAAGGAGTCGACAAGACCCAGCCTTTTAATTCGTCTGCTGCCCCGGCGTTGGGTCTCTGTCGGGTTGGGATGGTGGAGTCATCAGCCCCAGCCCGTCTCCCTTCCTCTGCTGCTACGGTTATTTCTGAGCATGTCCCAGAGGAAGCAGAGAACGGTTGGTGCTCTCTGAGGTTATCCGAGGTGAGGGAGGGAGCCGAAGGAGTCGTTCTGGCATTGTTAGAGCCTTTGGCGCTAAATCTCTGCGGACAAAGTGAAAAGATTGGAGAATTAGCTAAACGTTGAGATTCCAATAAATAGACACATAGAGGGCCAATACACCTGTCTGTGTAAGGAAACAATTCCAGGCGTTGCAGAAAAACCAAACCCTCAGGCTGGAGAGGAGCCGGAGGCCCGAGTGCTAGACCTTTCCAGTCTAGAATCAGTTCTTTACACCCTTTCACCCTATTTCCCAGACTTTCATGTTAAAAGTATGTTGGGTTTTAAAGAGGAATCAAAAACAGAGCTACATAAATCTTTCCCAGTGTCCTTCAGTGCAGGAGTTTACAGTAGCTGCCTCTTGTCTTCCAATTGAGGGAACAGAGACTAGGCTTTTAAAGTGATTATCTCACTTTATAGACTCCCCCAGGGAAAGTCAAAATCAAATCTTTTAAAAATAGA
Source organism: Vombatus ursinus (assembly GCF_900497805.2). NCBI lineage: Eukaryota > Metazoa > Chordata > Mammalia > Diprotodontia > Vombatidae > Vombatus > Vombatus ursinus. The sequence goes on from NW_020954546.1 coordinate 29,095,884, forward strand.
TTTTTATTCATTTCTTTTCTTTTTACTTTTCCTAGATTTCCCCCTGTATTCTTCTCTGTCCCAGAGAGACATCTCTTGTGACAAAGAATTTTTTTAAACTGAAAAGATAGGAAGAAGGAAATAAAAAACCCTGAAATTATTAAAAAAAAAAAAAAGCTATGTGTCATATGTTCTAGGGCAAGGACTTCTCCCATTCTCTTCTTTGAGGCCCAGCTTGTTCTTTGGAATTTGGCGACCCTACCTTCATTTTCCATCCCTTATGGCTGCTGTTCTTTCCATTGTTCTAGTCATTGTCTATGTTGTTTCCTTTTATTTCACTTTGCATCAGTTCGTGGAAGTCTTTCCGAGCTTTTCTGAAATCCTCATGCAGTTCATGATGTTCATGTACCACAGCTAGTTTAGCTGCTCCCCAGCTGATGGGCACTTACTTTATTTCCGGTTCTTTGCTGTCACAAGAAGTGCTGCTATAAATATTTTAGTGAATATGGATCCGGACTCTTTAGGATTAAATTGAAAGAATGTGTGACTTTCCTAGTAGCAGAACTGGGATCTGAACCTATGTCTTCTGCCTGGAAAGAGCCCTGAGCCCTGAAAGGTGTAGGACCTGGGTTCGAATCCTTCCTTTAATGTTTACTACATGTTCCTTAACCTCCCTGTGGCTCAGTTTCCTCATCTGTAAAATAAGAGGATTGTCTAATATGGACCTTTCTGCATCTCTTCTACTTCTAGGTCTAGGGTCATGGTAGGTGTCAGTGAACAGAGTGAAAGGCCTGGAGTCAGAAAAACCCAAGTTCAAATCTGGCCTCAGATACTTCCTAGCTGTGTGACTCTGAGCAAGTCACTTAACCTTTGCTTGCCTCAATTTCCCTACATGTAAAATGGGTAAAATAACAGCACCTGCCTCCCAGTGTTATGTGAGGATCAACTGAAATAATATTTGTAAAGTGCTTAGCACATAGTAGGTGCCTAGTAAGTGTTTGTTTCCTTCCTCTCTATTCTGCCTCCAAATCTGGTATAGTAGAGAGAGCTCTGGATTTAGGGTCAGAAGACCCAGGTTCAAATTCTGTCTCTACTTATTAGAGCAGTGAGGTGGTGAAGTGGATAGAGTACCAGGCCTGAAGTACCTGAGTTCAAATCTAGCCTCAGACACTTACTAGCTGCGTGACCCTGGCCAAGTCACTTAACCCCAATTGCTTAAAAAAAAAAAATCCTGTAACCCTGTACCGTAATCAATGAGTTACTCAGTGATGGTTGCGACAAGTGTCTGATACATTCAGGGCAGGCAAGAGACCGAGCTTTTGCCAGTTGGGAAGGGAACATCAGTAGCCCCAATCAGTCCATCAGTCATAGGGCTATGTACCAGCCATAGGGACGCTTTCAGAAGATGGACCATCTCTGGCCACATTGCTCCTTTATGAGACACGTCTACTCCAGGAGGCTGTAGGATAGTTTATCCCCACCAGAGGGCACTGTAGCTTAATGACTTCTAGTGGTCAGCCAGCAAAGCTTGCTGCCCTCGTGAACCTAGAGACGTAAGGGACCTGAGAAGCTATGGAGTCCAACCGTCTCATTTGGCAGGGGAGGAAAATATGGGCCAGAGAGGCTAACTACACTTTTTTCTCCCTCAACAAGCGCTGGACTTGGAGTCAGGAAGAACTGAGTTCAAATCCTACCTCCTTGGATACCAGCTGCACAAGATTGGACAAATCATTTAACCACTCTCAGCCTCAGTTTCCTCATCTGTAAAATGGGAATAATAATAATAGCACCACCTCCCAGGGTTTGTGTGAGAATCAAATGAGGGAATATTTTTAAAGTACTTTGTGAACCTTTAGGCATTTGTAAATGCTAGCTGTTGTTCATTGTTGTTTTTGTTACTTGTCAGTGATGTCACAGCATCGATGAAGAGTCATGGCAGACAGAACTGATTTGAACACCAAGTCCCACAGGGGTGTTGGCAGAGACTGTTTCTCAGTGACTTTTTGGCTCTTCCTTTTCTTTACGTCTGAGATTTTCTGTCCTGTCCTTTGAGGAGCCTCGGTACTGAATCAGCACCAGCCCAGGAGAGCTGACTTCAGCTCGATGCTGATACGATCTATGGAGGCATAGGAGCTCTTGTTCCTTTATTGGATTTGTGAAACTAAAATATGGGGACTGGATGGAATGTGGGCATATCAGAGCTCATAAAGGCTTACAAAGAGTGAGATTCCTTACTCGACTTCCTAGAATGGTCGCACCTCTCCATTTATCTGCTTTTTAAGTCAGTCATCACGTATTGATGAAACACTCCAGAATCGCCTAGCATCGTGCCAATAGTAACATGACCTTGTCCTTCTTTTCCAAAGATGGCAGTCCTAATTCACTGTCATACCAGGACAGTTTTCACCTCAGATTGTTCTTCTAGAAGTACAGTGATGCCTTTGTATTGATGTTGACTCACATTTGCACAGTTTTTTAATAATTTGCAAAAGGCTTGTTCTAGTGTGGGGAGGGAGTACAGGTATGATTCCCATTTTACAGATGAGAAAACTAAGGTACCAAAAGGTGAAGTCTTGAGATACAGTGGAAAGATTTCTGACCTTGGAGTCAGGAAAGCATTCTGTCACTGCTTTGTGACTGTGGGCAAGTAACTTAATCTGAGACTTAGTTTCCTTATTTGTAAAATAGGCATTATGATACCTTGCCTCACAGGCTTGTTGTGAAGATTAACTAATCAACAAGTATTATTAAGCCCCTACTATGCATCAACTGCAAGTATTATTAAGCACCTACTATGTGTTGGGCAGGGGGGATACAAGTATAAAGAATGAAATGGTCCCTAATCACAATTAGCTTGCAGTCTGATGGGGGAGATAAATGCCAGGTGGTTTGGGAGGAAAGGCATTAGAAGTTGGGAGGAATCAGGAAAGGTTTCATGGAGAGCATGCTGCCTGAGCTTTATCTCGGAGGAAGACAGGGACTCTGTGAGATGGAGGTTAAAAGATAGAATGCATTTCAGGTGTGAAGAAGGGGAGATGGAGTGAGCTGTCTGAGGAATTAGAGAGAAGGCCACTTTGGCTGGATTGCACAGAGTGGGAGGAGGAGGAACCTCCAGTGAGTCTGGGAAGAGAAGTTGGAGCCAGCTGGTATAGAACTTTAAAATCTAAACAAAAACGTTTAAATTTGTCCTCGTGGTAATAGGGAGCTGCTGGAGTTGGTTGAGTATTAGAGTCACGGGGACGGATCTGCGCAGAAGGAAAATTGCTTTGGTAACACTCTTTAGGAAGGACTGAAGAGAGTTAAGGCAGGGAGATCAGTTAGGTAAGAAACGATGAGGTTCTAAACTAAGATGGTGACTGTGTGAGTGGAGAGATGGGGTCAGTGGCAACAACAAAAAAAAATGTTATGAAGGTGGAAATTACAAGATGTGGCAACTGATTGGGTATGTGGGGTGAGGGAGTGTGAGGAATCCAGGATAATTCGGAGACCACAACCCTGAGATGCTGGAAGGGTGGTGATGTCTTCACCAAAATGGAGACGTTTAGAAGAGAAGATGGTTTAGGGTGAAAGATCATGAGGTCAGTTTTGGACGTATTGAATTTGAGATGTCTCTGGGACATCCTGTTGGAAATGTCCAAGGGGCAGTTAGTTGATAATGTGATCAAGGCTGAATATCTAATTTGTTGAGACATCTGTATAGGAATGATGGTTAAACTCATTGGGCATTGATGAGGTTAGCAAGAGAGAGCAGAAATAGTGAAGAGAAGAGGGCCCAGGACAGAACCTTGGGGAGCACCCACTTTTAAGGGGTGTGATGTGGATTGAAGCCATAGAAGGAGACTCAGAAAAACAGTGAGCTGATATAATAATAGATAGTAATATAATAGTAAAGCACTACATAAATAGTGTATATAAATATTTATAAATATAAACACATGTATAAGCAATATGTACAAATATTAATCAATACACATTAAGTACCTATGGTGTACCAGGCACTGTGCTAAGTACTGGGGATACAAAAAGAGACCAAAAAAGTCAATCCCTGCCCTCAAAGAGCTTACAATCTAATGGGGGAGACAACGTGCAAATATATACAAAGCAAGCTATATACAGGATAAGTAGGAAATAATTAACATAAGGAAGGCACTGAAATTAAGAGGGATTAGAGAAGACTTCCTGTAGAAGGTGGGATTTTAGTTGGGACTTCAAGGAAGCCAGGGAGGTCAGCAGTCAGAGCAGAGAAGGGAGAGTGTTCCAGGCCTGGGGGGGCAGCTAGTGTAACATTCATCTCCTTGAGGAAAGAGACTGCATAGTTTATTTGTTTCTCTGTCCTGGTGTCCCTAGCATCCCAGTAGGCACCATGACATAGTGGATAATGAGCTCAGAATCATCAGGGTTCAAGTTTCACTTCAGACACATGGCTAATTGACCCAAAACAAATCACTTCACTTATTGCCCTAGAGAACTCACTAGCAAAGGGCCAAGGGCCATGCTGATCTACATGGGCCAAGGGAGTTGCTCAGAGAAAGCTCCAAACACAAATGAAATCACAAGTCCAAACTGGAAGCGTAGTATAGGGCCTTGGACATCATAAGCATTTCATGGACGCTTGGGGAATTGATTGGTTATTGCCCACAGCCCCACCACAAGTAAATGCACGTTAGGACTGCGACTTGAGCCCCGAACTTTTGACCCCCAAGTCCAGGGCTCTTTCCATGAACAAATGCTGTTCCTCCTGTCCTCACCTTCACCGTGTCTTTCTTGGCCAGGGGCACATATTTGTGGAACACTTGTTCAGAGTCACTTCTGATGGTGAGAAGAGAAGGACACAGTTCCTCTTCTCCCTTGCCTCCTCCCCAAATAGCTATTGCATTGTGTGTATGGGGTGGGGAGAAGACAAGGAATATAAAAACATCATCCATAGAAATCCAACGAACTTTCGAAAATCTCTGTTAATGGAACTAACTCAGGTCCCAACTCATGTTGGACAATTTACATGTTGAAATGTAGACACGCTTGCCCATACTCTTGACATTCTCCCCTCCACCACTAGGCTTGGTCCCAATTACCTCGATTTTAACCTTGTATCGGCAACTTTGAGAAAGGAAACTGGTTCTGTCCCTCTTCTGACACTACCTGCATGATCCTGGGGGAGTCTCTGTACCCTTCTAGGTTCATTTTCCAAATCTGTAAAATGAAAGTGTTGGCCTTGATGGACCCTGAGGTCCCTTCCAGCTCTAAATCTGTGATTTGTGATCTTAGGAGGTATTCGAATTGTGGATAACCCACTCAAACTATTATAAGATACACTCTGGATAGAGCAGATCAGAACCTCTTAGCAAATGTGAAAATGAACTGACTTAATGTGGTCATGACAATGAGGCATAGTGGAAATAACAGGTCTAATTTAAAAAAAATCTGGGAATGCGAGTGCTGGTGAGGGGGAAGGTGTAAACAATTAGTTCATTTTTTTTTTGACATGTCTTGGGGGTGGGGAGAATTAACGAACATTCAGAGGAATCAAACCAAAGACAACCTCCCTTCAATATCTTCTCCTGCACGAGGCAGTCCTCAACTCCAAGGTTAGAGAGACAGATTGTGTGTGAGTGTGTGTGTATCTGCATGTACATATTCCTCCCACCCATCAATGCAGACCTAAGACAGCTGCCAGGCCTCAAGGCTCCTCCAATGAAAAACTCGAGGATAAAGATTGAGCTCCAGCTAGCCACTTTCAAATAAAAGTTCATCTGTCTTTATCAGCCTTCCCCTTCCTAAATATTGCTAGAGGATTGTCAGCCATCTGGCAAGCTTGCCAGATTCATTAGAATTTTCAGCATTTTCCTGTCTTATAGTTTTTTGTTTTCCTTGGGAGGATAAGAGGAGAGAGAAAAAGATTGTTGGAACATTGCAGGACTTCCCTGAACCTGAGAAAGCTGACAGCGCCCAGCCTGCAAGCCTGCACAGAGCAGCCTGATACCCAAATATACATTTCTGCTCTGCTATTCATGCTGCAGTTTGGAGAAAGAGCAGACCAGACAGGCATGTAGCTGCAGACCAGAGCTGCAGTGACTGGGGCTGGAGAGAAGCCTGGAAAAAAAGGGGTAGATAGATTGCAGTAGCAAAGTGCCCTTCACGGAGAAGCGGCCGACTGACCCCGTCACTGCTCATTGGATGTGGACAGCTCCCTTGGGACTCACAAAAGGCTGAGTGGCTACAACTGTACCCAAGAACATGTGGTATGTGCACAATGCAGGGAGGGTGTCCAGCAAAGTGAGACGGGGGTCAACCTCCTCTGGCCATCCTTCACACAGACCCGTGCTCTGCCTCTAATCTTGCCTGGTGTTGGATGAGACCAGGGAATCATGGGGTCAGCTTCAAGTCACCAGAGCTATTCCTCCCCCTCTTCAAGTCCTGTTTTATTCAATCCAACTCACATAGCAGATGAGGAAGAGAGAGGATGGATAGATAGACAGATAGATGGATGAATAGTTACATAGAAATACAAGTAGATGGATGGATGGATAGATATGTAGAAATATAGGTAGATGGATAGACAGAAGTATAGATTGATGGATAGATCCATAGAAATACAGATGGATAGACAGATGGCTGGATAGATAAATGCATAGAAATATAGATAGATGGATAGACAGAAGGTTAGACACATATATAGATAGAAATATAGATGGTAGATAAATGGATAGATGCATAGAAATATAGAAAGATGGATAGATAGAAATATGGATAGATAGATGGGTAGATCCATAAAAGTATAGATGGATAGATAAATACATAGGAATATAGATAGAGAGATACATAGAAATATAGATGGATGGATAGACAGATGGATAGGTAGATATATAGAAATATAGACAGATGGCTAGATAGATGGTTAGGTGCATAGAAATATGGATAGACATAAATAGATAGAAGTATAGATGATAGATAGATGAATGGATGGATGGTTAAAGCATTTATTAGTGCTTACTATGTTCCAGGCACTAGGACAAGAAAAGGAGCCCCTCCCGTCCTCAATGGAAGATTTCTCAGCTATTAAATACATCTTTTTCCCTTCTCTGGACCTGCCTGCCTCACTGCCCACCCAGACTAGCCCAAACTTTAATAACTCAATCAATAAACACTTATTAAGCACAAGAGGCTGCTTTTGTTGTTATTTGTCCTTTGTTCTCAAAGAGGATCGTGACATCACGGAGGTGATGCCATGACTTGCAAGTGAATTGGATTTACGTGAGGGAGGGCTGTGCAAAGTCACCAGCCTCACTTTCTCCTCCAATGGCAAGAAATAGATCAGGATGACTGGAGATGGCCCTGGATGCAGTGGGAGACCGTGGCCTTTTTAAGTTAAGGTCTTTTCCAGGTCTCAGTTTGACTGAGGCAACACCCATTCAGTGATTAAGGCTAGGTAAGAAATGACGCAGAGAATGGCCTCTTGCATCTAGTTGAGCACCTTAGGCACTGTGCCCTGAAGATCCCAAAACAAAAAATGAAACAAAGGTAACCTCAAAAGTTTACACTCTACCTAGAGAAATGCAATACTTAGGTGGATATATTTGTTGTTCAGACATTTTAGTCATGTCCAATTCTTTGTGTCCGCATGTGGGGTTTTCTTGGCAAAGATACTGGAGTGGTTGGCCATTTCCTTCTCCAGCTCATTTTACAGATGAAGAAACTGAGGCAAATAAGATTAAGTGACTTGCCCCAGGTCACACAGTTAGTGAGTGTCTGAGGCCAAATTTGAACTCAGGTCCTTCTGACTATAGGGCCAGCATTCTTTCCACTGCACCATCTGATTTCCCATGTGGATATATAGACAGATGCAAAATAGATAAAAGGTGATGGAGAGGGCATTAGTAGCTGGGAGAGGGGAGATTTGAAAAGGTTTCATGTTGAAAGTGGTCCATAAGCTGAATCTTGAAGGAAATGGAATATTCCAAGAGGTTGAGATGAAGAGGACATGCATTGCAGGCCTAGAGGACATTTAATGCAGAAGGACAGAGAAAGGAAATGTTTACAGTTTAATTGGCTGTAATGCACGTCATTATATAAGTTCATTGTTATCTAACAGGGATAGCATTCAGGGCCTGGAGTCAGGATAACCTGAGTTCAAATCTGACCTCACTGACACTAGCTATGTGACCCTAGGCTGTTTATCTCCATTTCCTCATCTGTAAAATGGGGATAATAACCGCACCTACTACCCAGGGTGATTCTGAGGATCAAATAATATATTAATCGTAAAGGGCCTCGCATGATGCCTGGCACTAAGTAAATACTATGTAAAATTATTATTTTTATTATTATCATCACCATTATCATCTGGGGTGAGTTCAGGAAAGAGGGCTGAACTCATAGGCCCAGGACCTGAGTTTTAATCCAATCCCGTCATTTAATTCTTGTGTGACCTCGTACAAAGCGTTAAAGTCCTTAGGCCTTGGTTTCCTCATCTCTAAAGTGAGCTAGATGACTTCTGTGGTCCCTTCCAACTTTAGACCTGAGAACTAGCTTCAGTCTCCTCTCCCACCCAGAACGTTTTCAATAGAGTTGAACCCAGTCCCCATTGCTCTCTTCTACCTACCTCTGTCCATCTCGGAGTGGAGTGGGGCTGGCAGGCAGTAAAATGACTCAGAGTTCACCAGCTGGAGGGAGAAGCAATACCATGTAAGGAACATCACCAGCCCCTGGAAAACGGAAAGCTGACCCGACATCCCAGGTGGATTGGCATGGCTAGGTCCTCCCATCTAGCCACCATGATGGTGGTGCTGGTCGCAGGGCGGTGGGTGTCTGACCCCCACTTCTGCTCAGCCTGTCCTTTCACTTAACTATGGTGTCTTCTGTATGAATAACACAGCGAGCTTCCCTTCCCTTCCCTTCTGGTAAGGAGGGCCACGTCTGGGCCAACAGCATGACAGATGGTATTTACAATGCACGCAGGAGACGTCCTCACTGCTTGGCTGCAACCAGGAGATGCAGGAAACAGATTCAAGCCTCTTCAGACAGAGGGGGCTGCTTCTACTGCATTGCCTACAGATGCTGTTCAGTCCAATAGACAGTTGTTAAGTGTTTATTCTATGCAAGGCACTAGAAATGCAAAGAAAGATAAGGGAGAGGGGTCTTTCTCTCACAGGATTCACCACCTAAGGGAGAGGAAAGAGGAGCAGGTACACAGATAGCTATGATACTAGGGCAGGGGTCCACCTTTCCATGAACCCTTTCTCCGAATAAAGTTTTTAAATGCTCAAAACAAAATACCTAGTATTACAAAGAAAACCAGTTCCATTGAAATATAATCATCAGCATTTTTTTTTTAATTTAAGGATCCCGGAATACTACTGAGCTGTAAGAAATGATGAACAGGTCGATTTTAGAAAAACACGGAAAGACTTGCATGAAATAATGAAGAGTGAAATGAACAGAACCAAGAGAATGGTGTATACGCTAACAGCAATATTGTTCAAAGAATAACTGTGAATGACTAAGTTATTTCTGAGTATTATAAATACTCAAATCAACTACAAAGAATCTGTGAAGGAAGATGTTATCCACCTCCAGAGAAAGAACTGATAAATAGAAATATGCATAGTATGGTTTTAAATATATACATGTATGTATGTATATGTACATGTGTGTATGTATATCTGTCAAATGGTGGCCTTCTCTAGTGTGGGGAGGGGAGGGAGGATGTGTATGTGTATGTGTGTGTGTGTGTGTGTGTGTGTGCGTGTGTGTGAAATGGTGGCCTTTTCTACTTTGGGGTAGGAAGGGAGGGTGATAAGAACTTAAAATGTAACCCCCCAAAATTAATTAAATTAAATTATAAAAAATACATAAACAAGCCAAGAAAGAAAAATTTAAGGATTCCCCCAAAATCCATCTACAGATTTCTGAAGGGTTCATGGACTCCTTGCTAAGAAGCCTCATACTAGAGAGAATGTGTTACACACATGAGAAAGTGCAGTGAGAAGTTTGAGGAGAGAAATAACATTTTCATCTTTGGGTGGTGTGGAGGTGGGGAGAGTAACAGGAAAGCTTCCAGGGAAAAAGGGACACTTGGATTGAGCTTTGAAGGAAAAGAATGCTTTCAATAGATGATCAAAGCATCACAGATTTGGAACTTGGGGGAGCCCACCCCTGCAACTCATTCCCAGGCATCCTCCAGAGTTCATCATGTCCCAGATTTCATTGATGTGGAATAGACTGAAATCCGGCAGTGCCTGTCCATGCATGTGTGACTCCTGTGCATCATTGTTCCACTGTTTTCAGCCTTGTTCCACTCTTCCTGACCCCATTTGGGGTGTCCTTGGTAGAGATACTGGAGTGGTTTGCCGTTTCCTTCTCCAAATCATGTGACAGATGAGGAAACTGAGGCAAACAGTGTGAAGTGACTTGTCCAGGGTCACACAGTTAGTATCTCAGGTCAGATTTGAACTCAGGTCCTCCTGACTACAGGGCCAGTGCTTGATCCACTGAACCAGCTAGCTGCTCAAGATTCTTGTCCGTGTCTGCCCATAAATAACAGGTATAAACTGAGGGAGTGAGCAGCTTAAGGATTGGAGTCAGGATTTGAATGCAGATCCTCCTGATTCCAATACTGGCACTCTTGTCCATCATAGAACCTCTGTTGAGGTCATCCTGTTAAAGTGGTTCACATCCATATAGCCTCACCAGGAGAATGTTGGTGTAAAAAAGATTTAGAGATGCTATGTGAAAAGCTCTATCTATGTATCTCTATGTTATTTAAAAAGGGAGAGGTGGAGGCAGCTAGGTGGCACCATGGATAGAGCTCTGGCTTTGGAGTCAGGAGGACCTGAGTTCAAATCCAGCCTCAGACACTTGATACTAGCTGTGTGACCCTGGGCAAGTCACTTAACCCAAATTGCCTCACCAAAAAGCAAAAGAAAGGGAGGGGTATAACTATAGGCTTTAGTTTTCCCATTTGTAAAATTGAGGTTCATTTACTTGCTCGTCTTGTCTCCCAGACAGAGGTGATTGGGAGAAAAAAACAACAATGAAAAACCAAAACAAAACCCTGAGATGATAAGATGAGGAATGAGTAAGTTCTTTAAATAAAGATATCGCAGTGTTTATCAACACAGGGAAGAATTCCATCTCTATACAGTAGGACTGGCTCTCCCTGTCGAAGGCTGGGGATGATAAATTTGGTTTTAGTCTTCTGATGTTCTAGTCAGAGAGAATCACCAAAGGCAACGTGGCAGGGACTGCTGAACTCTGAGTCAGGAAGAGCTGGGTTCAGATCCTACCACCAGCACTTAGTGGCTGTGTGACCATGGTGAGTCACTTAACCCCTCTGAGCCTCAGTTTCTTCATCTGCAAAATGGGGGAGTAAGAAAACCTTCAGTGCCTGCCTACCTTCCGGGGTTCCTGTGAACATTAAATGGGGCAATGTGTGTAAAGTGCTCTCTACAGGTCAGTTTTATTCCTATTAACTTGGGGGATATGGTTTGGGACTTTCATCATGGCTATACCCATAATATAGTTTTGGTAGGTTTGTGATGAGGACTCTTGATTTTATTGGTTTAGGGAACTTCCCAGTGAGTAACACTCCTCTGGCCACCCCTTACTCATGCGGATCAGCCCCTTCTCTTCGATCTCTGGTTTTAGAAAGATGCCTGCAGCAATTAGAAGTTAATTGGCTCCCTTGGGGTCACGAAGTCGGTATGTGACTGAGGCAGAATTTGAACTCAGGTCTTCCTGACTCCTCTATCCATGACACACTTTTTTCATGGCAATGTAGTAAAAGTGCTTTAAAATACGCCGAGCTCTAAAGAGAGACAGTGTGGTATAATGGATAGAGAACCATTCTTGGAGTCAAGAATCTTGGGTTCAACGGCTGCCTCTGGTGTCTAGTCTTCTCTTCCATTTAACTTCTCCATTTAGCATCCTAGGAACTCTCTGAGATTATGCACTCCTAAAGAGGAGCCAAGCAGCAGTGGTGGAGGGACTTTTCTCACCTGGGAGTTTCCTGTATCAAGGAAATCACAGGTACAATCCCTATTGTTGTTGAGTCATTTTTTTTTTTTTCAGTTGGGTCCGACTCTTCACGACCCCATTTGGGCTTTCTTGGCAAAGATACTAGAATGGTTTGCCATTTCCTTCTCCAGCCCATTTACAGATGAGGAAACTGAGGCAAATACGGTTAAGTGACTTGCCCAGGGTCACACAGCTGATAAGTGCCTGAGGCAGGATTTGAACTCAGGAAGAAGAGTCTAACTGATTTCAGGCCCCACACTCTATCCACTGTGCCACTTAGCTGCCACAGTCCCTATACCTTTACTATAAATAAGAAGAAGGAAGGAAGGAAACATTATTAAGTATCTACTATGTGCCAGGCACTGGGTTTAGAATCAGGAAGATTCATCTTCCTGAGTTCAAATCTGGCCTCAGATACTTATAAGCTGTGTGACTCTGGGCAAGTCACTTCACCCTGTTTACCTCAGTTTTCTCATCTATAAAATGGGCTAGAGAAGGAAATGGCAAACCACTTTAGCATCTTTGCCAAGAAAACCCCAAATGGGGTCATGGAGAGTTATGACATGACTGAAATGACTCAAGGACAAATGTGCCAGGCACTATGCTAAGTGTTTTACACCTAAATATTATCTCATTTAATCCTTACAATAACCTGGGAGGTGCTATTAGTATCTCCATTTTACAGTTGAGGCAGAAAGAGGTAAAGTGATTCGCTCAGGATTGCACACATAGTAAGCGTCTGGGGGCTTCTGTCTTTGCCTTACTGCCTTTCATCTTTGGGCAGGTCGCTTCATCCTGGGCCTTGGCTTCCTCATCTGTAAAACAGGCTGGACCAGGGGTCCCTTTGGACCCTAGATTTATGATCCTATGAGCCTCAAGGTCGGAGGACCTGTAGGGGGGATGCACAGGAGCCCACCAGACCCCAAGGAAAGAGAGATCAAGTGCTGGAGGGAGACTCGGAATGAGGAATCTGCCAAAGGAAAGGACCTCAGCTCATCCACAGAATGCACCAGAGAGTTTTTCCTGTTACCTTAGATGTGTAACAACTGGCTGAGCCTGGCGGTGTCAGCTTCCTAGGCCTTGCCTTTCAGATCTCAACTTTGGACCATTGGCTCTTCTCTTTGTAAATCTGAATCCCAGCACAAACCTTTATACTTCTCACTAATGATTAAAGGCTCTTAAGAGAATTTTCACCCCTGGGCTGAGAAAAGAAAAGAAGAAAGGAAAAGGAGGTGGAAGAAGGATGGAACACATAGAAGTCATTTTCTGTTTGATCTCCCAGACGATAATAATGGGAAAATGCCGCATGGGGTTTCCAAGGGTGGCTGGAATCCGTGTGGTTTTCTACTCCTCCCGTTACATCTGCTGTTCTGACATGCACACTTCAAACACAACTCGGGGATTCCTGGAAGAAAAAGAACTCGGCTTGGATCTCAGTCAAAACTCACTCCTGTCTTCATCCTGAGGCTTTCAAGGGGCCAAAGGAAGCCTCAGGGGTTCTTGACAATTTCCAGATTGGATTGGATTGGATCGGATCCAGCTTGGATTGGTGCTCCCGGTGTGGAGAGGGACGTGGGAGGGTGTGGGGTGAGGAGGGACCTGGCAAGACAGGAAAGGAAAGATCAGGTGACTTGTACAAAGGGTCAGAAACAGAAGACGAGTGAGGCTGCGTCAGCTTGGTGCAAGATTAGGGATAGGAACTCATTTTGTGCTGTCAATGGTGTCAAATTTCAATTGAAATGAGAGCTTCTCAACTTTACATAGGGCAGCCGAGTCTGGAGTCAGGAGGACCTGAGTTCAAATCTGACCTCAGACACTTAGCTGTGTGACCCTGGGCAAGTCACTTCACCCCGTTGGCTTCCGTTTCCTCATCTGTCAAATGAGCTGGAGAAGGAAATGGCAAACCACTCCCGTATCTTTGCCAAAGAAACGCCAAATGGAGTCCGTGGAGAATCAGACACAACTCAAAATGACTGAATAACAAAATCTGTACATAAGGATTACTACAGGCTGTATGTTGGCTTAGAAAGCCACATATTAACCTTATCTCTGGTTTATTGTGTAACATTTTAAACTCCCTTCACCAGGGCAGATTGGCACCTTCTCTTCAAGTCTTAGGAGACTGGTGACTCGCCCAGGGTCATACAGTCAGTGTCTATTAGACTCAGGTCTCACCACCTTTCCAGTCTTAATACATCACTCTCCGGCCAAATTGGCTTAGTGAATAGCTTTTCTTCCTCAGGATGACAGGACAGGAGAAGAAGGAACTGGCTCAGCTTGAAGCAAGCATTTCAGCAAGACGTTAGTAGGGATGTATCAGTGGGGAGGGACCAGGCCCTATCACTGGTTTCTTTCTCTGGGCGTCCTCTGATACTGAGAGGGCACTCTCTCCAGTGGTAAAGGTCATAGCTCCATTTCTCTGGACACTTGTAAGGAAAAGTTACCTTGGGTAAAGTCAGGCCCAAAGGTTGGAAGAAGAGAATATGGTATTGCAGAGAGAATTCGGGAGGTAGCGAACTCAGTCACTGACCTTGCACACCTATCTGTGTGACCTTCAGCTCACCTCTGGGCTTCCGTTTCCTTAATTATAAAAATGAAAGGGAGCAAGATTCCTCCCCAAGGTTCCTCCCAGCTCTGCCTCAAAGAAGTACCACCTGATCAAGTACCACCTTCATGGAGGGTGAATCTTGACCCCATCCCCCAGGCGCTAGTGCACCTCTCTGACCCCAGAATTACTTGTATATCTTCTGCATTTGTCTGTGTTCATATCGTTTCTGTGTGTTCTTTGAGGAAGGGGATTGAGCATTTGTTTTTGTACTTGCAGTCCAGGTGCCTCAATTGTTCCATAACACACAGTAGGTGCTTAATAAATGCTTATTGAATGAATGAATGAAATCCCTTTGAAGCTCCTGCAGTTGGAGGTAAGACAAACAGAGGCCAAAGAAACATTTGCCTGATTTTTCCACTTTTGCAGGGTATTTGGATTAGGGGCTTGGCAGTTTAAAGGGAGCAACGTGGAGCTTGGCTCCTCTCTCCCCGGGGTCAGCATGCGATGCAGTTGAGCAAACATTCCGATTCCTACCGTGGGCACGGCCCTGGCATCACAGGAACCCACCAAGCATGCTTCATCAAAGTCGTCCTACAAGGGGAGTCTGGCATTTTCTGTCTCTTCTCCAAGCAGCTTTGCCTTCTCCCATCTTTTTCCTCCCTGGCCCATTTCTCAAGGTGAGACTCGAAATGTGACTTGAGCTCTTGCACATGTGGGTCATGCAAATGGATAGGAAAGAGTCTGTTGATTCACAGCCCTCCGGCTTGTTTGCTCAGCTCCTTCTAGAGTTTAAATTGTTTTTCTTCTCTAAAGATTCAGTATCTACTGTATCCTTCATCACCACTTTCCCTCCTCCTAACAACTTGCAAATTCACACCCGTGTAGACATTTTTTATTTACAAGGAAATGTTGCCAGGATTTTGACTTGTTAGTAGAATAGGGATGTCAAGGGTGGGGGGAGGGGAGGGGAGACAAGAATAGTATAAATGATGACACTTTCTGAAACTGGGATCAGATTTGATGGCTGCAATGAGCTCACCTAATTAGAACATAGTTAATTTTCCTTCCTGTGTTTTTAAGGGGAGGTGGTCATTGCCTGAGTGAGATAGTTTCAGGTTTGATATTAGAAGTGTGTGTGAGTGTGTGTGTGTGTGTGTGTGTGTGTGTTATGAAGATGGGAACATTCATTGCAATTCTCAATATTGGAAAACAGTCCTTGCTTGGGAGAGAGAGGAAGGTGGGTGAGTGGGTGGAGGTAAGAGCCAGCCAGCTCTGGGAGGAGGAATGGAAGAATCATTCTGGTGCAGTTCTGGGCTAGCCAAGGACTTTTCCAGGATCTGATGGACTCAGAAGGCAGATGGACGTTTGCCCTAGGGCTCAAGAAGGAATCTCTAACTAAGGCTGCACTTTTAAGAACTGTCTGAGACCCTAGGCACTACTTCACAATGTTGGCATTTTAGTGATTAATCTATTTTAGAAAGTTATCCAGCCCTGTAGGAGGCTCCTGGTGGTCTCTAAGGAACAGGGAGAAACTTCTTCTTTATGGCTTTCCTCCTGTTTACTTCCAGGAGTCTGGCCCTGTCCTTCAGCTTGTATTCTTCCCTTAGCTCACTATGGAAGTCAATCGATCAATTAATAAACGTGAATTAATTACCTATTATGTGCCAGGCACTCCATCCCCTACCTCTGTATCTCTGTGTCTCTGCGACTGACTCTCCCTCATCTATGGAATGCTTTCCCTCATTCTCTCTGAGAATTCTTAATTTCCTTTGAGGTTCCAACCAAGTACCCCATTCTACATGGTCTTTCCTGATTCATCTCCCATCTCCAAGTCTTTGCATTGGCTTTTTCCCTGCATGGAATACTCTGCCCCCTTATCTCTTGTATTCTCATACTGCCTTTCAGATTCCCAGGAAGCTTTTCTTGCCCCAGCTGCCAGGTCTTTCCCCCTTGAAATTCCCTTCCATCTATTCTATGCCTATCTGATATGTATCCTGCATCCCAGGGACTATTTTTGCCTTTCCTTGTATTCCTAGCACATACATAATAAATGCTTGTTGACTAAAGATACCAAGACAAACATGAAACAGTCCCTACCCTCAAGGAGCTTACATTCCATTTGGCCTCAGATGTTGGCAGGCCAGATGCTACTATTTTGATGTCTCTCTCTCCACCAAATTACTTGTCTCCTTCAACACCTTCTAAAGCTGTGATCTCATTCGCTTAATGGGGTTGGATATATGCTGCTTTCTGGACCCGGGGCTGGAAAAGACAAGGGTGTGGGGAATCTTTGAAGGTCCGAGTGCCTGAAGTTAGGGTAGGATCATCAGGTTGTAGACCTAGACCTCTGAGGCCAACTAGCCCAACCCCATTATTTTACAGAGGAGGAAACTGAGGCTTTGCCCAAGGTCTCCCAGGGAAGCATCAGGAGTAGGATTTGAACCCAGGTCCTCTGAGGATAGTGGAGTTTGTTAATGAATAAAAACAGAAACCACAGGAGGAACTTCCTTATAAAACACCTACTGCAGTTAAGTGGCATCCCTGTCTTCCTTCCACCTTCTCCCACTTCTTGCCCTGTCCCCCGAACTTTACTCCTCACCCCAACTTCTCCTTTCCTCCATTCTTCCTACTTGTTTCTCCCTTTCCCCAGTTCTCCCCCTGAAAATAAAATTAATCAAGTCCTTTGCAACTGAAAAGTTATCTCCCCTACGTGGCTGCTACCCCTCCCCCCACTCCCTCCTCACTTACAGGAAGGATTTCCCCCCACCCCCACCCCCACCCCGGAGTCTTACGGAATCCTCACGAACAACTCATTCGGCAAAGTGGGGGGAGAGTGGATACAGTGTGACGACTGAGACTTTGGGTTTTATGGGAGACACGGGTTGGTAGAGTGAGTGGATGGATGGCTGACAATTGCTAGCTTTGTGTTCTTGGGTGAGTGAATTAACCTCTCTGAGCCTCAGTTTCCTCATTTGTAAAATGTGTATAATGATAGCACCAGCCTCACCGGGGTTGCTGTGAGGTTCTGATTAGGTAATGTATGTAAAGGGATTTGTAAACCTTAAAGTACAACATAACTATCAGCTTTAATAATATATAATAATAATAAATGTGATATAATAATCTGGAAGAAGGATTTCATCGATTGAGAGAAATGGTGAGGAGGAAACTCTCCGTCAATGCTTGCGGGCAACTGCTGTGCAATTCTTTGTCTCATAGAGGTTCTTAACCTGGAGTCCATTAATTAAAAAAAAAAAACAAACAAACTTAATCTAATAGATTTCTTTTGTAATCCTATGTATCTTATTTTAAGCACTTAAAAACATGGTTGTGAGGAAGGATCCCTAGACTTCCTCAGAGGGCCCCAGAGGGCCAGGACACACAAAGTTAAGAACCCCAATGTTAGAGGACTCCCCGGGTCTCTGAAAGGTTGGCCCAGGGAATGAGGCTAGTTTGAGTTAAAGTCTGAACGAGGACCCAGGACTTCTAGACTGTAAGGCTGGCTCTACCCACCACGGCCAAGTTGCATATTATCCACGATCACCATTCATATCATCGTTACGGTTATTGTTGTTATCATTATTAAAGGGAAGAGAGGGCCTTCCACCTTGCCTCCAAACCTTAGGGGCTGGGGAATCGTGCGTTCTTGCCAAGGCCCTCCCCAGCCGTGCTCTGGCCTGGATCTGCGATAGCCTTCTCCCTCCTTCTATTACGGAGCTTCCCAAGCTACTGGGCACCCGAACCTGCGCTAACCAGCGCTCTTCCTGACCCCCCTTGGGTATGGCCAACTTGGCCCTGAAGCTCAGAGGATGGGGGTGGGGGGAGAAGGAGAGAGCTGACCGGCCACGCCCCCGCCCCGCCTCCGCCCCGGAGGAGGGGGAGGAGACTGAGACCGGGACTCAGAGCAGGGGCCGCTGGCAGCGCAGCAGGGCCAGAGCGCTTAGGAAGCCGCCGTGGATAGGGGTCGGGGCGGGGCGGCCCAGGGGCGCCCTGGCGGCGGAACCGAGCCGAGCCGGGCCGGCCAGCCCAGGACGGGACGAGGGCTGGGGGAGGGAGGAAGCCAGGAAGGAGAGTGCAGGCAGGACAGGGGGCTTGAGCTAGAGCGAAGCCTAGAGAAGTTTGCCTCGCGCCCGCGGCGGCTCCCCGGGGCCATGGGGGCTGGAGCCCGCGGCGGCGGCGACAGAGGAGGAGGCAGCGGCGAAGGAGGCAGCAGCGGCGGCGGCGGCGGCGGCAGCGGAGGCGGCCGGACGCGCTCGGTCTCTCGTTCCCTCGGCCGCGGCGGCGGCGGCTGTGGCGGCGGCTCGGCTGCTTTGGCTGCGCCGGCTGCGCCCTGCGCGCACGGAGCCCCCCGGAGCGGCGCCGGGGCCACCGCGGAAAGTTAACTAGCCCGGCGCGCCGGGGCCCGCGCGGGACGCTCTCGGCCATGGGTGAGCACCCCAGCCCGGCCCCCGCGGTGGCCGCCTGTGCCGAGGCGGAGCGCATCGAGGAGCTGGAGCCCGAGCCCGAGCCCGAGCCCGAGCCCGAGGAGCCGCTGCCCATGGCCCCCGAGGACGTAAGTGCAACTTTCGGCAGCGGGGGGCTAGCCTGGGCTCGCCTTCTCTGCGCTGCCTTTGGGAGCAGCAGAAGAGGGAGGACTACCCTCCCCCCTTCTCTCCCTTTTCCTCCCTCCTTTTCTCCCCTTTCCTCCCTCCTTTTCTCCCCTTTCTTCTCCTCCTGCCCTCCCCTTTCCATACCTTTCCCCATAACCAGGAGGTTGCAACTTGGTGGCTTCAAGGTGAAGCAGGACCCCCCTAGGTGAAGCAGGATCCATGTGCCCGCCCCAAGGGCAGAAGTATTGGAACGGGGGCCTGTAACCCGGAGGGAGCAAAAGGGAAGGGTCGGTGCTCAGATCCTAGCACCTAGGAGCTGGCCACGCTTAGTGCTGAAGCTGCCGGATCCTCGGGTCCACCGTCTTACCCCTCGCAGAGTGGACACTATTTCCTCAAGTTCCAACCTGCCTTCCTTTCCCCAGGGATCCCAAGGGTTCTCCATTCCCGTTCCTGTGCCCCCCGCCCCACCTGGGTCCCTTCTACTAGGCATCTGGGATGGAACCCAGGAGTCAGGGATCCCCTTCTTCAGCAGAGCCCCCTCCCCGCGGATGGTGCAGTGCCCGGGACACACAGTTTTCCCGCAGAGGCAGAGACGTCACCAGGAGTGACTCCCCCTCCCCTCCTCACCCCGCAACTCATGACCTACGAGACACTTTGAATCCCCAGAAGCACCATGCCGCTGCAGACTCCTCCTACACGGTCCCTTTGCAAGAGATACCCTCTTGGTGACTCCCTTCTCCTCTCCCATGCACAGTCCCCATGGATACAGTTGGGAGGGGGGGGTGATGAGCTACTGTCCACCTTTGTCGCTCAAGCAAAATGAGACATTAGGGTTCGAACTTAGCCCTACCACTTGAATCCTGGGAGCACTTGGGGGGGGGGGTTGATAAAATTGCTCTTAGTATATGATTCCAGAGCTAATGATCATATGGATTCTGGAGAATAAGGACTGTGATTTCTGGTGTGGGGGAGGGGCTGCCTCAGAGGTGCCCCGTTTCAGAGGGCTTCCCCAAGCTAGCTGCTGAACGGGGTTGCATTTCCTCTCTGCCAAAGGTGGAGTTTGACTATTTGGTCTCTTTCCAAGAAGAGCCCCCATCCTATCTCGGTTCTTGGCATGAAATCGAATCTTTGCTGAAATGGGAAGAGAGCTACCAGCATGGCCAGAACTAGGGAGGTCTGGTGCGGCTGAAGAGAGTTTCTTAATGACTTTTTCAGAGAGCTGCAGAGGATTCCCCAGGAATACAGATGAGAAACCTGCCTAACTACCCCTATCCTCTGCCCAGGGGCCCCATGTGCTATGTCTGCCTGGATGCCAAGTGTATGTAGGCAAGAGACCTGTTGACCTTTGTGCTGACCCCACAGACCCATCTGGATGTATCATAAATCTGGGGCAGCTCAGATTATCCTTGGGTTGTCTCTTTTGCTTCTGTGGTTAAGCAGAATCCCTCCTCCCAGCCCCTCACTCCCACTCACCCTAATGCCCCAGGCTCTGTGTGTCTACCTAATTTTCAAATGCTTACTTAGAACGTTTGTTAAGTACTCACTGGTTGATCTAAAACCTAGGTTTGCTGCAAGTTCAGGATCCCTGCCATCAGAGGGGTTGTATTCTCTGAAGGCTGGGTGCATGGGGAAGAGGGATGTGAGCCATGCTAGTGACCAGTCTTGGCAAACGTTGTGTCTAACAGAGTTAGGGTCATTGTACCCCCAGTTAATGTGACTCATACGGGGTTTATCTCTCCCCACCCCCTTTATCAGAAGATTGAGGTATTCCCTCTCCCCACGCCACAAAGAGTGGTCCCCCTTTGCCCTAAGAAAAAATGGAGTTCCTGCCCTTTCTCCTTCCTGTGTTTGGTGCAGACAGTAACTGGGGGTGGGGTGGGGGGGAGGAATGGGGTGGGGAGGAATAGGGCTGCCCAGCTCACTGGCTCTCCTCTAGTATCTCATTGCCAATTCTGCAGCCTGGAGACCAATCTAATGCAGAAGCTGGGAGGCCAGATCAGCTGCATTTCTAATGTTACAGATGCCCTAATGCTGAGCATTTTTTTCTTTCTTTTCTCCTTTTCCTCCTCTTCATCCTCCTCTTCCTCTCCTCTCCTGCACGGCTTCCCTCTCTGTCAGCACTGGAAAGTCCTGTTTGATCAGGTATGTGAGCAGTTAATTCAGCCCCCCTGCTTTCCCTAGCTCCCCCCTCCCCAGGACTATCAGTCTTCCTGCTGCGTGGGTTTCCCAAGCTTGGCTGCTCACGAAGATGATGACGTCGGGCTGTGGGTGTGGCTTGATGTGTTTCTGATCTCCAGGCATCAAAAGTATCCCTGCTCTCCTCCTTGGATGGGTCTTTCCCCTAGGGACTGTGCCCTTTCCTCCAAGCCATTCCTTACTCCTACCCCAAAATCCACTGAAACCTTACACGCAGATCCGATTTAACCCAAGGGAAAATTATGACTTATGATTGATCGGCCTGGGGAATTCTTTGCACTCCACTGGGTTGGAGTTGTGGGGAGTGCTGGGACAACATGGGTGGGTTAGCCACCATCCTAGGATTATCACTGATCTCCCAGGGTGACTCAGAGCATTCCATTTAAGGGCTGAGTCACTTACTTCACTCAAGGTTGGGGGGAGATTGGAGGAGGGGGGGAACAGTAGCCAAGGCTGGGAAATGGGATTATCTGCAGTATTTAGGATTGCAGTGGGGGGGTCAGCGTTTTTGGAAATCTTGGGTTAGAGCTTTTAAACCCTGAAATAGAAGCTCTGACCTTCAGGAAGGAAACCACTCTGTCCTTGGGCAGCATATTTTAAAATCCCTCCCTTTGAGAAGACCACATAATGGATAGGTGCAGAGGAGGCAGCAGGCCAGTCCAGGTTGGGCATTAAAAAAAAAAAATAGAGAAGAGGCATAAGCAGTGGGCCATGGAATTGACCACTCAGATTACAGCAGAGGGTCCATGTGGGGGATCCAGAGAGTAGATACAAGGTAATTTGAGGGGATCACTGGTAGAAAAAGGGAGATAGGGCCAGCTTGTGAAAGACCTAGAATGCCAGGTGAAAGCCATGGGCGAGTTCATTCCCTTCGTGGCACCTCGGTTTCCTCAATTGTCAAATCAAGTGTTTGGACAAGATGATATCTGAGGTTCCTTCTAGTTCTAAATGCTTTGATCTTATAACATAATCTTGTAGGTAATTGCTAGTTTTTGAGTGGAAGTTGGAGAAGGGGATGTTTCACCTGCTAACTACCAAGTTTTAGCATGTTTGATCTGGCAATGGTATGTAGAATGAACTGGAGGTGGAAAGAGAATGGAGGCAGGAGATGAAGAACAAGAATACAGAACAAGTATGAGGTAGTAGGAGTTTGGACCTGGACAAAACCAGTAAAAATGGACAGGAATGGACCTATGAAGTGGAGATCAAGAAGGAAGAATTAACAGGACTGTGTGTGTGTGTGTGTATGTGTGTGTGTGTGTGGTGGAGTTAGGATGATGGGATCATATATTTGGAGCTGGAAGAAAGGGCCTTAGAGGCCATAAAGTCCAACCCCTTTATTTTATAGATGAGGAAACTGAGGCACAGAGAGGTTAAGGGACTTGCCCAGGGTCATGTGGCTACTGTCTGAGACAGAATTCAAACTTAGGTCTCTAAGTCCAATACTCCCTCCATTACTCATATTGCCCTCCTCACTTCCAACTCTACAGTCTTTAGCCTCCCTCAGAACTCAGCTCCAAAAGGTACCTACTACATAACATCTTTCCAACTTATCTTCTCTCTCAGCTGCTAAGGATTCCCTCAAATTACCCTGCCTCTACTTTGTATCCATTTTGCTATGTACTTCTCTGTCTATGTGGTCTTTTCCCTAACAGAATGTAAGCTCCTTGAGGGCAAGAATTGTTTTGCTTTTTCTTTGTATCTCCAGGACCTAGAAAAGGGCCTGGTGAAAAGCAGGTGCTTAATAAATGCTTCTTTGGTTGAGGAGCCTCCTTGGTTTTAAGCCAGGAGAGCAGGCGGGGGGGGGGGGGGGAAGGAACTTTTTTTTTTTAAGTGAGGCAGTCAGGGTTAAGTGACTTGCCCAGGGTCACACAGCTAGTACGGGTCAAGTGTTTGATCTGAGGCCGCATATGGACTCAGGTCCTCCTGACTTCAGAGCTCTATCCACTGCGCCACCTAGCTGCCCCTGGGAGGAACCTTTTTGGAGGAGGAAGAGAAAGAGTTCAGTTTCAGATGTGTGCCGTATCCCAGTGGAGATTTCCAACAGTTATGGGTCTGAAGAATTAGAGCTGTAGAATTTGGGAGTCCTTGTCCTTCCCCCGAGGGTCCCCTAGGGACAGGTACAGTAGGGTGGGCCATGGCTTCTCAAGGATGTGAGTGTGGCTTGCATAGCCTTTCACACCTGCTTGATTTAGAATTTGAGTGAAGTCTATTCTCTCTCCTCCTATCTCTTCCTCTTCCTCTCTCTCTCTCTCTCTCTCTCTCTCTCTGTCTCTCTCTGCCTCTCTGTGTCTCTGTCTCTCTCCTATCTCTTCCTTTCTCTCTCTGTCTCTGTCTCTCTCTCATTCTCTCTCTCCCTTCCTCCCTCCCTCTCTCCCTCCTCTCTCTCACCTCCCCTATCTATCCCTCTCTCCTACCTCTTTCCCTCTCTCCCCTCATCCCCCTCTTTCTCCCCCTATCTCTTCCTCTCTCACTACCCCCATGTCTCTTCCCACTCCCCCCTTTCTCCCTCTCTTCTCCCCCTTCTTTTCCCTCTTTTGTTTGTCTCATTAGTTCTGTTGGATTGTATGTAGTTACATCTTCGGACAGACTATTTCTATTGATTTTGAAAAACTATTAAGAGAGGCCTGGGGAATACCTAGAGGACAAATGTGGTCGTGCCTAGCAGGGATACTAGATGATCCTCCCTGGAGCTAGAAGGGAACGCTGGAGGTCAACTTTTGATACCACTCCAGCCCTCCCTCCCCTGAAACTAGACTATCCTAGACAAACAGAAAACAAGTCTCTTCTTAAAGACCTCTAGAAGATGAACTGCTGTAACCTCTCTCAGTTAATTCATGCTCAGAATGTTCTGCCCTATGTCTGATCTCCATCCCACTCTGTTTTGTAAATTCCTGATGATTCATTTCATAGGATTCTAAGATCAGAGATCTAGACCTCCAATTCCCTCATTTTACAAATGAGTAAACTGAGGAACTAAAAGGCTAAGTGAAGTCACACAGGGTGTAAGTGTGAGAGGTGGAATTTGAACTCTTCTAACTCCAAATGCAGTGTTATTTCTCCTACACCACATTGCCATGACCATTTCCTTCTGTTTTGTCCTGTCAGTGTTCTCCATGTTGATAGGGTTGTGCTTTCCCCTCAGTTGATGGGGTTGGGGATGGTGGGGTGGTGGGACTTGGCATTCATCCTGTCTGTGCTTGAGAATTCCCCTCCTTTTCAGGCAGTGAGATAACTGGACCATTCTCTGACTTGGAGCCAAGAGCCCTGGATTCAAATCTTACCTCTGACACTTACTGGCTGTGGCCAGTTACCTGGGCAAGTCACCTAACTTTTCTGAGCGTGTCATTTTTCTGATCTGTAAAATGAGGGTATTGGACTACATGGCTTCTAAGATTCCTTCCAGCTTTAAATCTGTGATCCTCTGATCTCGCCATAGGACCGATGGAAGGACGAGGACTTTTATAAAGAGCTGTTCAACTAGGGAGAATACCAGTTTGTACTGGAAATGTATTTGATAGGATTTCACTCAATCCCTTTTTTCTTCCTTTGGCCTTGGTTCACGATTAGGTAAATGGATTGGTTGGTCTGAAGTGTGGAAAGTTTGGCAGAGGGGCTAAGTGAATCTCATCCCCATATTTTGGTGCGGTGCACTGGGTCCAGAGTCAGGAAGACTTGAGTACGAATGCAGCACCAGACACTTTCTAGCTATGTGACCCTGGGCAAGTCACTTAACCTCTGTTTGCCTCAATTTCCTTAACCGTAAAATGAAGATAATAATAGCACCTTTCTCCCAGGGTTGTTGTGAGAAGCAAATGAGATATTTGAAAAACAGTTAGCACAGCGTTTAGCAAAAGTAGATGCTTAGGGGCAGCTAGGTGGCGCAGTGGATGGAGCACCAGCTCTGGATTCAGGAGGACCTGAGTTCAAATCCAATCTGAGAACACAATAGCGCTTACTAGTTGTGTGACCCTGGGCAAGTCACTTAACCCCATTTTCTAGCCCCCCCCCAAAAAAAGTAGATGCTTAATAAATGCTTAACTTCCTTCCAATTATAGTGTATATAAAGTGCTTTTCAAATTTCATAGTGATATATATATATATTATATATATATAATGTGTATATACACATAAATATACACCCATATGTTTGCTACTATTTTTGAAGACAGCTAAGTGGAATAGAGTATTACATGCCTGACTTAAAGTCAGAAGATGAGAATTTAAATCCCAAATTAGGCACTTACTCCCTGAGTGACCTTAAGTAAGTCACTTAATGCAACTTAGGTTCAGTTTCCTCATCTGTAAAATGGATGTAATAATACTACCTACTTCATAGAGTTGATGTGAGGACCAATACAGATGTAAAGGTCTTTGGGAACCTTAAAATGCCCTAGATGCTCCTATTCCTTACAACTATTATAATCATTACTTTACACAGAAAAGGGGAGATGAGTCTGCCACTAATTGGCCAGTGAAACAGCATTTGAATTCTAGTTCTCAGATCCCTTCACATATAGCACAAATATACCTGGGTGTATCTCCAAAGAGGTCAGGAGAAAGAAGCTGGTTTAATAGGAAATTCCTAAGTGACCTCGGGCAAAATCACTTCAACTTTCCAAGCCTTTGTAACTTGTTTGTAAACAGAGAGGGTTGGACTAGATGATCTCTGAGCTCCCTTCTAGATTTAGAGGATTCTCTGATCCTAATGACTCCTTTGGTCTCAGTTTCCTCATCTGTAAAATAGGGGTGTTGGGCTAGTTCTGAGGTACCTTCCTGTTCTAAATCTGATCTTCCAGACTCTATTCACATTCTGGGCCTCAGTTTCCTCATTTGTAAAATGAGGTGGTTGGGCTCTTGAACTTTTAAAGTCCCCCACGTCCAAATCATTGATCTTACGAACTCAATCCTTCACATAGAGACGATGGCGGGGCCATTGACCTGCTTGCTATCAGCGGGGTACACAAACTTAGAATTCTATTTCTGGTGGTGGGGATAGATTTGAGTTGATGGGTCTGCAATCTCTTGTCATCATCCTTGTTCCCAGTGACCTGGATCTGTGAGATGCTTGACCCTGGAAACAAGGAAGCAACTGGCCCCCATGGGATCAGACCCATGACCTTTGCCTTGTTAGCCTAGTGGAATAACCAATACAGCCAATAAGGTACAGATGCTTCTAAGGGTGTTGGGGTAGAGGATGCAGTGATGTCAGACTCCTCAAAGATTTGCCATGGGAACTGGTCTCTTTTCTAGCCGGCTTTACTTCGGGGGAGGGGAGAGTTTCTGGGTGAGGTCATCCTGCCTCTGACCATTAGGACGTGGGTGACCTGGACAAATGGTTTCACTTTCCTAGGCCTCAGTTTCCTCCGTTAGAATGAGGGGCTTAGACTGAGTCCACCAATTCAGATCTCTTGTAGCTCTGGAGCTCTGATCCCTTGACCCTACCCTGAGAATCCACTCTCTAGGAGTCATATCTTTGTCATATGACCACACAAATCTTAGAAAACTGATGCTTTCAGAAGCCGTGAGTAAAAAAACCAAAACGAAAGAACAAACAAACAAAAAACAACTTGTGAGATGTTGGCCCTGGGAGAACCACAGCTGTCAGGGCCTGCCTTTTCCCAAACCAGAGAAGCTCCTGTAAGGAAAGATACTTCTTTCTTCCCATCTGATTTCCCTCCATTGATTGGTTCCCCCATGTGGGGACCCTCCACATCCCCTGACCCTGAAGCCTCATCTCATTTGCAGTCCTCCAGCAAGCTGGCTCTAGGACTCTGGGAAAAGGGGAACAGACAAGAGGGCTGAATAGATTATACAGGCCCAGAGGGAGAAACACCTGCCCCTGAGGCTATGTCATCTGCTGCTGCTCCAAGACCCCACATCCCTGGAACATGCAATTAATGAGCTCAGAGAGGGGCTCCCAGAGAGGGACAAAGGGAAGAGGCTTAAAAAGAACTTACAGACTTCATCCTCTGTCTGCCGCTGCCCTCCCCCTCACCCCCTCTAGTCCTTTACATAAAAAAAAATTTTTTAAGATATTCTAAACATGACAAACACCAATGAAAATGAACATTTTTTTCATACACCAAAGAATAGAGAAAGTGGATTATATATGAAACCGAGAATCTAATTGCACACAGCTTTTTAAAAAATACATACTCAATTCAGCATGGTAGTTACAAAGCATTCCTGCCTCTCTGTTACACCTTCCAAACCTCAATTAGCCAATGGAGGTCTCTTCCGTGCATTCTCTTTTCTCTAGGTGGTAGAACCGGACTAGATCGAGTACTAGACCTAGAGTTAGGAAGACGTGAGTTCAAATACAGCCCCAAATAGTAGCTGTCTGAAACTGGGAAAATCACTTAACCTCCTTCAGTTTTAGTTTTCTCACCTGTGAAATGGGCGTGATAATAGCACCTACCTGCTAGGCATGTTATGAGTTTCAAATGAAAAAATATTTATAAAACACAAACTTTTCAGAGCTATATAAATACTAGCTATTGTTATTGTCACTAGGTCCATTCTATCATCCAATTCTACACCTCCCTTCAAAAGAACTCCTTTATTTGTAGCAAATTAGCTTAGCCAAGCAAAAAACACCCATAAATTGACCACACCTAAAATGTATGTCTCATTCTGTACCTCTAGTCCATCACTTCTCTGTAAGGAAGCAGAGAGCTAACTTCATCACTGGTCCTCTGAAGTCTTGATTAGTCTTTGCATTGATTAGATAATCAGTCAATAAACATTTATTAAACACCTATCATGTGCCAGGCACTATACTAAGAGTTAAGAACCTGGGGTATGCCAGAGCTGGCCAGCCATTCACAAATCTACCATCAGTGCTCCAGTGTGCCTGTCCTCCATATCCTCTAACAATTCAAATGTTCCTGTTTTTCTTTTTTCTTTTTTTTTTTTTGGACTTGGAAATTTGTTCTGATTTGCATTTATTTCATTAGTGGTTTGGAACATTTTTTTCATATTGATGTTGGTAGCTTGCTTTTCTTCTTTTTGAGAACTGCCTAGTCACATCTTTTGACCATTTATCTATTGGGAATGGAGCTTGTTTTCAAATATTTTAATCAGTTCCCTTTATTTTGGATATCAGGCCTTTATTGGAAAAACTTGCTGCAAAGATTTTCTTTAGTTAATTTCCCTTTTAATTCTAGCTGCTTTGATTTTCTTTATAAGCTTTCCAATTTTATGTATCAAAAATTGTCCATCTTACGTAGTATTAATTTCTCTATCACTTGCTTGGTCAAGAAACCTTCCCCTAGTCGTAGTTGTGAATGGTATCTCTTTCTCTGTTTCTTGAATCGACTTATGATGTAACCTTTTAGGTGTAGGGTACATATCTATTTGAAGCTCTTTGTGGTATATGATGTGAAATCTTGATCTAATTCTAATTTTTATCAGATTGCTTTTTGGTTTTTCCAACAGCTAGGGTCCTTGGGTTTAGCAAATACTATGCTTCTGTATTTGTTTTCATCTCGCCAATCAGCTTTTTAATTTTTTACCAGTGCCAAATAATTTTGATGATTATTGCTTAATAGTATGATTGGAGATCTGGTCCTGCTAGACCCCTTTATTTGCCACTTTTTCATTATTTCCTTTGAGATTTTTGATCTTTTGTTTTTCAAATGAATTTTGTTATTTTTTTTCCAGCTCTTTAAAATAATCTTTTGATAGTTTGGTATGCCACTAAACAAGTAAATCACTTGAGTTACTATTTTGATATTAAGTTACTATTATTTTATATTATTTAGCACTGTTTTAGTACAAAATATTGTACTATTTAGTTACTGTCATTTGTATTATATTGGCATGTCCCAACCATGAACAATTAGTAAGTCTCCAATTTAGGCCTGTATGTATCCATAATGAATGTTTTGTAGTTGTACTCATATAATTCCTGTGTGTGTCTTGGTAGATGGATTCTCAAATATTTTATACATTTTGCATTTATTTGGAATTGAATTTCTCTTCTACCCTTACATTTTTCAAGTGGAGTTCAGGCTTCATGAGGCTGCTTCTGTCCACTACAAAGCCACCCTCATTGATCCTATCCTCATTACTCTCCTCGCCCCCTCAATGTAGTATTATTAACCCTTTTGTTCCTACTACCCCCAATAAAAATAACATTTTTTTTCTAACTTGAGGGGCCAGGTCTGGAATGGATCCCTGAAGGTACATTTCTTTGGTTCTTGCCCAAATGAAGCAGTATCTGCCATGAAAAGAATGCTGGATTTTGAGTCAGAAGGCTTGAGTTCAAATACCACCTCTGCCACTTTCCTCTTTCATGACTCACCCCTTTCAACTCTCTGGGCATCCTCTGGAAAACAGAATTTGGGCTAGATGACCTCTGATATCTCTTCTAGTTCTCAATCTATAAAACTTCCAGTGTATTAGAAGTTTCCTGATGTGGGATAAGGAAGCATCTTATGTACACATTGAAATGAATGGCTCTTCCCCAGGAGTTGAGATTATGACTAAAAGCTGGTTTTCTTCTCTAGGGTTCTTCTGTCCCTCTGGGATGCTGCTGTATTCTTTGGGCCTGGAGCTTAAAGGAAATAGGGGCTGCCCTTTCTACCTGAACTTCCCAGAGAGAAGGGAGAAGTGTGACTGGGTAACATTCTGTGGAGGAAGTATTGCCCGAGGGGTCAGAGCATGACACTTTTACCCCTTCCAATTTTTATTAAACTGGTTTGACTGCATTAATCAGTCTCCACATGTCCCAGAACCATAGAATCTTAGGGTTACAAGGGACTTTTTAGTCCTCTAAGTCAAACCTTCCCATCTCTATTTTACTGAGGCCCAAAGAGAAAGAAATGACTTGTTGAAGGTCACACAGCTAAATATGGGTACATAGGTCTCTGCATTCTTGGTACAGTAGAAAGAACATGGGATTTAAAGTCAGAGAATCTGGGATTAAATCTCACCTCTGCTATTTAACTCTCTGTGTAACCTTGGACAGGTCATTTTATTTTCCTGGGTCTCAGTTTCCTTATCTGTAAAATGAGGGAGGATCAAACTTGATGTCTAGCAAGATCCTTTTCCATTCTAGATCTTGGCTCCTATGATCCCTACTCCCTCAATCCTCCCACTAAACGGCTGGATCTAAGTGGCATAGTAGACAGAGCACTGGACTTGGAACCCAGAAGTCCTGTGTTCAAATCCTCCCTCAAACACTTACTAGCTGTGTGACCCTGGCAAAGCATTTAACCTCTGTTTGTCTCAGTTTCTTCATCTATAAAATGGGGATAATTATAGCACCCACCTCACAGGGTTTTTGTGAGGATCAAATGAGGTAATTGTAAAGTGCTTATTAGCACAGTGCCTGGCACATAGGAAGTGCTACATAAATGTTAGCTATCATCATCGTTATCATCATTATTGCACTTTAAAACCTTAAAATACTATATAAATGTTAGCTATCATCATTGTCATCATCATCATTACTACTACCCCCACTGCCATCATCATCAGAGCACTTTAAAAATCTTAAAGTGCTACATAAATGTTAAATATTACTATTATTACATATCTGACTGTGCCTTGCTGGGGAGGGGCAAGGCAGGGAAAGAAGGGAAAGGAAAGGCATTCCAACCAACAGGCCAATGGGACTTTAGAGACACTTGAAGTTTTGTCCAGTTCCTAGATGAACTCCCTGGTTCATGGATTAGCAGAAAGAATGCTGGGCTTGCCTAATTCAGAATCCTAGCCAGGATTACTCACTAGCTGGGTTAACATGGGTAAATCAGTTCCATTCTAGGGATGTCAGCTCCCTCTTCTTTAAAATGATGGAGCTAAACTCAGTGATCTCTAAGGTTCTTTCTAGCTTTTGCATTTCGTGAGCCCAGAAATGGCTCTGTTGGGCTGACCCCGTCTACTAGTGGTGTATTTGTGTGCACATCTGTGTTTGCACATTTCAGAAATGGGCATATTATACCCAGAGATGACCTGGGTTGGGGGGAAATTGCAGATCATGTATCTAGGGCTGGGATGGACCTTTAAGGCCAGCTAGGCCAACCCCACCTTTTGCAGGTGAGGAAACTCTGGCCTAGGGAAGTGACTTGCCCAAGTTTACCCAGGTAATAAATGTCAGAGACAGAATTTGAAACCTCTGACTTCAAATCCAATTTTCCTTCCATTGCACCATGATAATTATCTTAAGTTCAGGAGAACCTTCAAGTGGAAGAAGGATTAGGTTTGTTCTGGTTAGCCCCAGAAGGTGGAACTAAGATCGATGGATGGAACTTCCAGAATGACCAATTTAGGTTTGAAGGAAAGCTTGTCAATGATCAGAGGTGTCCCGAATTGGAATGGGACACCTAGGGAGGTGGTGAGCTCCCCATCCCCAGAAATTCCTGGAAAGCGGTAGGATAGAACAAGTTCAGGTATGGTCAAATAAGATGGCCTTAAGTGAAACAAATTCCCTCATTGTCCCTATCCAAAAAATAGATGCCTCTTTGTGCCCTTCTAGCTCCATCACCTTTCTGTCAGGAAGAGGCAGCTGATGGGATTTATCATGGTTCCTCTGAGATTTTGCCAACTCCCTCATTTTTCAGATGAAAAAACTGAGGCGCAGGGAGATAAGTGCTTTGCTCACGGTCACCCAGCAGAGGAAGGATTCAAACCCAGGATTTCTGACTTCAAATTGAGACCTTCTACCACATGACCTTGCTTCCTTAAAACTCTCTGTGTGGCTTTGGGAAAATCACTCAGCTTCCTTGGGCCTCAGTTTCTTCATTCTTCTCTGCCTCACGAAATCCTTCTCCTCCAAAATGTTGCCTATGCCCCACCTTCTACATGAAGCCTTTTCTGATCCTCACCAACTGCTAAGTATTCTCCTCCCTCTCCTCATCTTTAAATTTTGTTCAGTTGTTTTTCAGTCGTGTCTGACTCTGAGTGACCCCATTGGGGGTTTTCTTGGCGTAGATACTGGAGTGGTTTTCTGTTTCCTTCTCTGGCTCATTTTTGTTAAGTAGTTTTTTAATCGTGTCCCTGACCCCATTTGGGGTTTTCTTGGCAGAGATACTGGAGTGTTTTGCCATTTCCTTCTCTTGGCTCATTTTACAGATGAGGGAACTGAGGCAAACAAGGTTAAGTGACTTGCCTAGGAAGAAAGGAAAGAGACAAGTGAAGTGATGACTGGGGTTATACAAGGAATAGACATAGCTGGTGTCGGTGACTGGGTTTGAACTCAGGAAGGTGAGTCTTCCTGCCTCCAGGTCCAGCGCTCTATGCACTATGGCGCCACCTAGCTGCCCCTATCTAACTGTTCATTCTCCTTCGTATGTACCCGTTGTCTTCTCGCCACAGAATGTAAGCTCCTTGAGATCAGAGACTGTTTCATTTCTGTCTTTGCACTCCCCCACCCCTGGCAAAGGGCCAGGTACATAGAAGAAACAGTAGCTTATTGATGGATTGGTCTGTAAAGTGGAGAGGAGGAAAAGAACAGACGAAATGGTTCTCTGGAGCCCCTTCTAACGCTAGGTCTATGGTCACATGACTCTTTTCTGTGGCACAGTGGCTAGAATGCTAGGCCTGGATTCAGGAAGACCTGAGTTCTGATTCAGCCTCAGATACTAGTTGCATAACTCTGCAAAAGTCATAACCTCTGTCTGCCTCAGTTTCCTCTTCTGTAAAATGAGGTTCATAATAGCACCTACCTTTTGGGGTTGTTGTGAGGATCAAATGAGATGATATTTGTGAAGCACTTTGCAAACCTTAAATAACTATATAAATGCTATCTGTAATTATTACTATTAGGTTAACCCTTTTCTAGCTTGCATATAGTCACTGTAAGGACAAAGGTGATTTATTTCTGGTAGTAAAAAGCATCGTGGAAAAGTAGGGTGCCATGATTTATGGAGTTCTTTCCCTATTCCCACTTGCAATTGAAAAGTGCTGGAGTAGTGTTGCTACCCTCCCACCCTCATCACCTCCAGCAGCTGCTGGCCTGAACTTTATTTATGGGAAGCTGTAAATGTCTATGAATGGTTAGAGGGGGTTTGGGTCAGCTCTATAGAGCAGTAAGCCCCTAGGCAGGCTCATTAATTCCACTCAGCTCAGATTCATGTTTAGGGAGGCAAATAAGAGAGTCAAGTCAACCATTCAATCCCCTCCTTTCCCTGCACCCCCTGGAGAACGGACATCTGTTATTCTTTTGGACTTTTTCTCCTTGGGGCACATGCTGCTTTGATAATGATAATAACTAGCATTTGTATAGTGCTTTAAGGTTTGCAAAGAATTTTTATGTATATTTTCACATTTGAGCCTTATAGGACCCTTGGAGGTCGGTGCTAAAGTCACCTCCTATTTTACAGATGGGAAAATTGAGGCTAGGAGAGTTTTTTTTTAAGTGACTCACTCAGGGTCACACAGTAAGTGATTGAGTTAGGATTTGAAGTCAAGCCTTCCTGAAGCAAGTTTAGCATTCTGCTATGCCATTCAACTGCTTGAGCAATGCTGAGATTTGGGAGAAGCTGAAGAGTTGGCTTCCCAGTCTGGCCCTCAGGGTTATTTAAAGTTTCTTGACCCCAAATGGAACTTCTCTCTGCTATGTCCTGGCCAGCAGAGTCTTCCTCTGTCCTTTTTGTTGGAGCTTGGGATCACTAAGAATGACTTGGAGTAATGATCCAGAAACAAAAACAGAGAAATGGTTAGGAAATTAGGAAGGCATCACATGACCAAACTATATTTTTGAGTTAACCTGTGTACATATTGTTCCCTCCCCTGGTAGAATATAAGCTCCTTCAGGGAGGAGACTGGATCATAGGATTGTAAATTTAGAGTGGGAGAGGACCTCAGAGGTCATCTGAAGGGAATATAAAGATTACACACTCCCTTTTACATTTTTATTTAAAAGATATTTATTGCCATCTTTTGTTTTTGCATCACCTGCATTTCCCAGTAGATGCTTCCTTCCCCCTTCCAGAGGTCCAGCCCTTATAACAAAGAATAAGAAAGACAAAAATAATCAGTTCAGCAAAACTAACCCACCTTTCAACCAAGTTGACATTATGGAGTGTTCCATATCCACAGTATCCCATTTTTGCAAAGAAAAAAGTGGTACCTTCTTACAACTCTTCTTTAGGGTCAAAGTGGATCATTATAATTGTGTTCAGTTCAATTGCCTTGATGTTTCTTCAATGTTTGTTTTACTTGTGCAATTTGTCCCCATTTGCATCAGTTCGTGTAAGTTTTCCTATTCTTCTCTGAATTCTTCATAGTCTTTATTTTCTAAGGAACAGTAATATTCCCTTACATTCATGTATCGCTGTGTCCTTAGCCATTCCCCAGTTGATGGACATCTACTTTGTTTCCAATTCCTTTCTACTGCATCAAGTATTGCTACAAACATTTTTTTGTGTCTACAGAGGCTTTCTTTTGATTACTGACCTCCTTGAGGGATACCCCTAGCTGTTCAACATCCTCATTTTACAGAAAAGGAAAGAGACAAGTGAAGTGATGACTGGGGTTACACAAGTAATAGGTGACAGAGCTGAGATTCGAACTTGGGTTTTTTGTCCCTTAATGCATCTTTGTTTCCACTGCACCGTGCTGCCTTGATGAAAGGCAGTGAATTTGGCATAAGTGCATATATTTCAAGTTGGAAGGGAATTTGAAGGTCAACGAGTCCAATTCCATCATGTCACAGATGAGAAAACAGAGCTCCAGAAAGGTAAAGTGACTTGACCAGGGTCACAACAGGTAGTGAGTGCTAGAAGTAGGATTTGCCTGAGATGGGGAGAGTCAATTTGTGAGATGGGGCTCCAGAACCAAAGTACTCTGCTAACCGCCTGGGATAGACAGGCTAAATGTGACACTCGTGTTCCCTGAAACTCTGCCTGGAAACACCTCCAAACTTCCACTTGGAGGAGGTATGAAATTTACTCTATTTGTATGCAAAGTCTGAATGCCAGTTCTAGCTGGCTGACTAGCTACTCTGGTGCTTCCTTGGGTTCTCTCCGCCACTTGATTTGGAGCTGTCCTGTCTTGAGTGCTGACTCACTCTCATGACCTGCCTCCTGGGTTTCTAATGGTTTGTTAGATTGTGCTTTCACAGACCTTGAACTGGAAGGGACTTTAGAGGTTCTATAGTCCAACTCTCTCATTTTACAAATGAGGAACCTGAAGCCCATAGAGTGGACATTACTTGCCCAAAGTCACACAAGTCGTAAATGACAAAGGCCAGATGTGAACACAGCTCTAAATCCAAGGTTTTGCCCACTGCACCATGCTACCTGAGATCATGCCATCTGACAGATGGGGAAACTGAGGCACGAAGAAATTAGAATCCTGTTTCCTCAGCTCTGAATCAAGGTCTCTTTTCTGTGGATCCTCCTTCCCCATCTAGAGGAGTGAGGAAAGACACCAGGCAGTGTCTGTAGCTACTTGGGGTATTAGAGTGTCAGGGAAAGGATCTGAGGAAGGGGAGGTACAGGATGTCTGAGGGCCTGGTTCTGGGGAGGGGAGGAGCTGGGAGGGATTAGGGGGCCAGAGGGCGGGGGTGCTAGCTGGATTAAAAATTCCCGCTGAGCCGCTTGAGGCTCTTTTCACGGCCTTGGCAGGTGGGTGGGAGGAGGGGACTCGTGGGGGCTTCTCCTTTAGTGCCAGCACTTTGTGTTAATGGGCTCCCTGTTGTGCCCGTTTAGCCTCTCTCTGCTCCCCCCAGCCCATTCAGACTGCATCTTTAACTTGGCCTTATGCCTCATTTGGAGCCCCAGCCACCCTGGGTGCTATTCAGAGCCCTACTGCCTTGAGGCTACTCCCTAAACCCACAGGTCCAATTCATCTCTCCCAGCTGGGCCCCTGTAGCCCCATTCATTGCTCACATTCCTCCAGCAACCCAGCCCTTTGGCTGTCCCGTGCCCCACCCTCCCACCTTCCCTTTGGATTCAGACCACCCCTAGGCTGCTCAGTACTTTCTCTTTCTCCCTTCCCTAATTTAGATATACCTCCCTTCCTCTAGGGGAGGAGTTTCTAACTTCTTTTGTGTCTTGTATCCCTTTGGCAATATGGTGACTCAGCCTATGGACATCTTCTCAAAAGAATGTTTTTTAATGCATAAAATAAAACACAATACATAGGATTATAAGGGAAACCAATCATATTGAAATACAGTTATTTAAAAAAGGTGGTGTTTTTTTTTAAGTTCTTGAACCCCAGGTTAAGATCCTTCTCTTAAGGCTTTAGGAGGTTTTTAGGACCTCCCATCCAATCAGATCAGCTCTGTCATCCTGGATGTGGCGTAATGGTAGGGGGAGTTGTGGGGGTTTTATGGCATTAAAACAAGAGTCTTTATTGCCTTTTGTTTTTAGGGCTAGCTTTCTCTGAAAGTGCCTAATGAGGGTCCCAGCCCAAACATTTTGTCTGAGAAGTAGCAGGGGATGGAGCACTTTGAGGCAGAAAGAGGCTGAAGGAGTGGCCCTCTATGTCATAGCCAGTCTGGGATAGAAGCCATTATAATTAATAATCACAGAAACCAGTTACTTTATCCAACTGGCAACAGCAGAACATTAAACAAATAAGTACAATTGTAGTCAATCAATAAACATTTATTAAGTACCTACTATGTGCCAGGCACTGTGTTAAGTACTAGGGATACAAAGAAAGGCAAAAGACAACCCTTGCTTTCAAGGAGCTATGCAAACAACTCAGTTTCCTCATCTGTCAAATGAGCTGGAGAAGGAAATGGCAAACCAATGATTATCTTTGCCAAGAAAGCCTCAAATGGGAGTCGCAAACAGTCAGGACTAATCGAGTAAACAACAAATACAAACAAAACATAGCCAGGATAAATTGGAAATAATCAACAGAGGGAAGGCACTGGAATTAGGGGGGATTGGGACAGGCTTCCTGTAGAGGGTGGGATTTTAGCTGGGACTTGAAGGAAGCCAGGAGCTGGAGATGACGAGGGAGAGGGCTCGAATCATGTGGAGACAGCCAGAGAAAATGACCTGAATTGAAAAATGGAGTCATCCTAGTTGAGAAACATCAAGGAAGCCCATGTTAGGGGCTCCAAGAGTTCAGAGTATGTGAGAGCAGGGGTGGGTAATTAGGTGTAAGAGGAGTGAAAAGGTGGGAGGGGATAGAGGTTATGAAGGGCTTTGAAAACCAAACAGAGGATTATAAAATCCTAAATTTTATAACAAACAGGATTTTAAAATCCTATAAAAAATTGATCCTGGAGGCAATAGGAAGCCACTGGAGTTTCTGAATAAGATGATGGCACTTTAGGAAGATCATTTTGATAGCTGAGTGGAGGACAGATTGGATGGGAGAGAGCTGAAGGAAAGAAGACCAACCAGTAGGCTATTGCAATAGTCCAGAAATGAGGTGATAAAAGCCTGTGCTAGAGTGGTGGTGGTGCTGTCTGATGAGAGAAGTGGGCACATATGAGAGATGCTGGCCTTGACAACAGATTGGATATGTCAGGGTGGGAGAAAATAAGGAGCTAAGGATGATATCTAAGCTATGAGCTTGGGTGATAAAAATGGTGATACCTTCAGTAGTAATAGAGAAGTTAGAAAGAAGGGAGGGTTTGGGGAGAAGGAAAATGGGTTCCATTTTGAACTTATTGAGTTTAAGCTGTCTACAGGATATCCAGTTTGAGATGCCCAGTGAGTAGTTGGAGATTTGAAAGTGGAGGCCAAGCAGAAAAGTTAGGACTGGATGAGTAGATTTGGTGATAATTGAATCCACCAGAAGTACTGAGATCCCTAAGTAAAATACTAGAGTAGGAGAAGAGAGGAGATCCCAGGATAGAGCCCTGTGGGCCTCCCACACTTGGTGGGCATTCCAGGGTGAAGATTGAGCCAGGGAGACTGAGAAGGGAAATCACATGGGGAGGAGGAGAAACAGGAAAGAGGAGAGTCCTAAAAACCTCAAGAGTAGAGAAAGTCAAGGGCGAGGGAAGCGGGGATGGACCTGTCAGAGTCTTCAGAGAAGTCAAGAAAGATTAGGGTTGAGAAAAGGCCATTAGATTGGACAATTAAGAGAGCGATGGTAACGTCAGAGAGATGGGTTTCAGTTGAATACTGAGGCTAAAATCCAGACTGTAGGAAGAGAGTGAGAGGACATGAAGTGAAAGTGCCTATTGTAGACAGCCTTATGAAGGAGTTTAGGCACAAAGGGGAGGAGAGAAGTGGGATGATAGCAGCAATGGATGGATCAAGTTGAGACTTGTTTGAGGATGGTGGAGACGTGAACATGTTTGTTGGCAGTAGGGAAACAGTCAACAGACAGAGGGAGACTGAAGATAAGTGAGAGGTTGCAGGATAGATCATTTCTGTCTGAACCCCATCATAGAAGAATGAGATGATATTCATAACAGTTGGCATTTTATAATACCTTAAGGTTTGAAAAGCACTTTACTAATATGTCATTTGACCCCCACAACCTTGGGAGGACGGTGCTTTTGTCATCCCCATTTTACAGATGAGGAAACTAAACAAAGGTTAAATGACTTGTCCAAGGTCATATGGCTGGTGTCCGCTGCTAGATTTGAACTCAGGTCTTCCTGACTCCAGGTTCAACATTTAAGCCTGACATATTATGCTTTACAATTTACAAAGCACTCATCACACATTATCTCATTGAAGTCTCATAGCTACCTTGTGAGCTAGGCATTACAGGTATTAAATATGGAGACAGAACGTGAGATTGTGTTGGCATAGGGAACTCCCAGGTGAGGAAACTCACTCTACTCATGTGGGTCTTTAACTTCTCTGCTACTCAGTCTTAGTTGCCCAAAACTCTTTTTTTGGGGGGGGGGTTGGGCAATGGATTAAGTGACTTGCCCAGGGTCACACAGCTAGTGTTATATGTCTGAGGCCAGATTTGAACCCAGGTCCTCCTCAATGCAGGGCTGATGCTCTAATCACTGTGCCACCTAGCTGCCCCTCTGCCCCAAACTCTTAAAGGTTAAATGACTTGTTCAGGGTTGTCCAGTCATCATATGTTAGAAACAGGACCCAAAGCTACATTTTGTAAGCCTTGAGGCCAGTCAGACTGCCCTTCTCCTGCAAGTATTATTCCCCCCATTTTAGAAATGCAAAAGATGAGTCTCAGAGATGTTACATAATTTGTCTTTGGTCATGTAGCTATAAGACAGACTTCCCATTTGGGATAAGCTTTTCTTTCACAATTTGGTTCTGACTTGTTCATTGGTTTTTCTCAAGTGAAAAGCAGACCTCCTTTCTAGGCTTAGAATTTCATTGGGTGGGGGTCAAGGGTGGTGGGGGTGTAAGTGGGCTTTCTCCTGCCCTAGTCCTCCCCCTCTTCTCCCCACCCTTCTGTCTGCATGTCAATGTTTTTTTGTTTTGTTTTGTTTTGTTTTGTTGTTGCTATTTTCCTCTCTCCTCTACCTTCATGAAACCTCCATCAGGCTGTGCCCACCCCCCAGTCCTCTTCTGAATACTATTTTTGCCCCTGTCTTATCCACTGTTGGGGATGTTGGTCAAGTGATGCCAGCCCAGCTGTGTCTGAGAAGCTCCTAGTGCTGCTGCCCTGCCTTCACCCCTCATACGTGCTCAGCTGTCCCTGGCATCTTGTTAGTAGGGGTGCCAGTCTCCCCTCTGCTTGGCCCGTCTGGCCCCTATTGAAAGGAGCAAGATTTTGGCAGAGAGAAAGATGCGCGGACTCACTCCAATTTGTTTTCTAGCTCATCCACTCCCCACTAGGACCCTTGTCATGTGCTTGTGGGAGGGTAAGGGTCTGGAGAGGCAGGGGGCAGGCACGGTCACAAAGACAATGGGGGAGTACCCAGGGGATGGAGGAGAGCAGGTGGTCCTTTGTCTGGAGATGGAATGAGGGCAGATGGGCTCTCTCTCCCAGAGCTCACCCTCCCCAGCCCCACCCCCACCCCCATCCAGAGGCCTGGTCTCCCAAAGGATAGGGGGATGATGCCAAATTCCTGCAGGACCTATTGGAGGCATATTGGTGGTGATCAGCTACAGCACATGTTTGTCCATCCAGCCCTTTCTCTAACACACAAAGGATAGGTTTGGGGGGGTGGGGGGTCAGGGAAGAGAGAAGAAGGATATTGACGGGGAAGTTCTTGGGTAAAAAAGTCTAGCTTCCTGGGGTTGTTATAAGATCTTAGATCGAGAGCTGAAAGGGACCTTAAGAGTCCATCTGGTCCAAAATCCTCATTGTACAGATGGGGAAACTGAGACCCAGAGAAGTGGAGACTTACTTAAGGTACATGGGCAGTAAGTGGTAGGGGCAGGATTTGAACCCAGTTCCTCTGATCCCAAATCTAGGACTCTACACTATACCATGCTGCCTCTCTGCCTGGGGAGAGGGCAGGATAGAGCTCATGTGCTCTAACCTGTACTAGGCAGGAATCCCCTCAACAGTGTCCCTGATGAGCCCTCATCCAGTCACCTCTTAAAGACCTCCAGTGATGGGGACCTCACTACCTCCCAACGTAGTCTATTCCTGTTTTCAGCAGCTTTCCTAATTAGAAAGTTTCTTCCAGCCAGCTGCCTCTTGGCAGATTTCGGAATCCTGCCTGGATTCCTGACTCTTCCCCTTTGTGGGCGAGAGAAGCGACTGCCTTGTCATCACATTAAAGGAAGCACCCACCTGCCAGGGTAGAGCGCCAGGCAGGCTGTGGAGCTTGCTGGATCAGCTCTCCGGGGACTTATCACCCCGTTCCTGCCCGTGGCTCGGCTTGCTAATGATGCTCCGCTGGGAGTTTCCCAGCCTCCCCAGCCCAGCTCATCTAGGCCAAGTGGACCTCGCTCATGTCCCGGAGCGGTCAGCTCCCCAGCCTTCCTGGGCTAGGTCCCTGTGAGCCCAGAGACAGATCAGAGGAGTCCTCTTGTTTGCAGGACTGCAGGATGGAGTAGAGCTAGGTGTGTGCTGTAGCCGCACCTGGGGTGCCACGTGCCCTGGCCTCTTATTAAAGACCAAGGTA
Source organism: Vombatus ursinus (assembly GCF_900497805.2). Classification (NCBI taxonomy): domain Eukaryota; kingdom Metazoa; phylum Chordata; class Mammalia; order Diprotodontia; family Vombatidae; genus Vombatus; species Vombatus ursinus. The sequence goes on from NW_020954546.1 coordinate 29,137,138, forward strand.
CATATCCAGTTCACGGGGCCAGTGCACACACTCTGGGGGGATCACCTCTGGTACATCATTTCTAAAAACTGTGGATTGGGAGGACAGGACGGAGACCCTGTGCATGATGGGAGGGCACAGTGGTCAGTGCACTGGATTTGGGGTCCAGTCCCAGCTCTACTCCTTATCAGCTTGATGACCCTGGATAGGTCATCGCCCCTTTCTGAGCTTTAATTTTTGTGCGTGTGCGTGCGTGTGTGTGTGTGTGTGTGTGTATACATATACATATACACACATATGTGTATATATCGTATACATCTTGTATTTATTTAGTTGTTTATTTTTTCTACCAATGTTTCCCTCCCCCCATTAGAAAGTAAGCTCCTTGAGGGCAGGGATTGAATTTTTGCCTTTCTTTGTACCCCCAAACTCTTGGCATGGCTCCTGGCAAACAGAAAGCACTTAATAAATGCCCACTGAATGCTTCCTAGATAGAAAGATGATGGGCTCAGAGTGCTAATATAAATGTTTATGTTCATATGTGCACACGTGTATATACACATATATACATGTGTATATACACATTGTACAGTATACATGTGCACACATATGTGTGAACACCTACACACATATATATGTATATATGAATCACATAGCCAAAGTGGGAATTTGTTTTGCTTGATTTTATGCTTGTAATGGGTTATGTTTTTCTTACTTTTCAAAGAAGGGGATGAGGGTGGAAGTGGGAGGGAGAGAATTCAGACTTGAAAATAAAATAAAATTGAATCTAAAAAAAAAAGAGAGAGAACTTTTTTTAAAAAAATTTTAATAAATACATGAATTCTTGTTGGCTTGACTTGAACCTGAGAGAAGTGAAAAGATTTGCCAGGGGTCATATAGCTCAGAACGTGGGAGATAGAATTCTAACTGGGGTCTTCCTAACTCCCAATGCTGAGCAGTAGCCACGAGGCTAGGTAGGTGCCCCAGATGAAACTCAAGGGATGGTGGAAAAGGAACCGGGCTTGGTTTAGATCCAAAGGGGATCTGTGACCTCCTTCTGATACCCCCACTCTCTACTTCCTTCTGCAGTTTGACCCTGGGAACACCGGCTACATCAGCACAGGCAAATTCCGGAGCCTCTTAGAAAGCCATGGGTCTGAGCTAGACCCACATAAGAGAGAGGTGCTCTTGGCCCTCGCTGACAGCCATTCGGACGGACACATCTGCTATCAAGATTTTGTCAATCTGGTGAGCAAACCAGCCAAGGTACTCTCCCTCTGGGTCCCTCAGTCTCTTCAGCTTTGACCCCAACTGCTCACTGACGAAAATCTTGTTGGAGCTCTTATCTGACTGCTCTGTGGCGATGCTTTAGTGGGGGATGGGAAGGGTTAAGCATCATCGGGGTCCACTTGACAGAGGGCATCTCAGTGCTCTCCCTTTATCTTGGGCTGTGTTTAGTCTGATTTGGGAAGGGAGGACTGCCTAACTGTGGAAGGCCGGTTATTGTCATGGGTGGGGAGGTGGAGGTGACATCAGTCAAGCTGATCTAAGGGGAGGCGAGGTTAGGCAAGCAGAATTCCACCTGGGTCATGTATGATGGAGAAAATCTCAGATGAGGCAGCCAATCGGGTCAAACTCCAATAGGAAGAGCTGCCCTTAAACCTTTCTAAAGATCCCTTTGGGCTGCATATTGATTTAGCAAACAACATAGTAATATTATCTATGTTTTGTTGCTTTTTATTTATTTCATTAAATGTTTCCCAATTACATTTTAATCTAGTTCAAGCAGCATTGGGAGTGTTGTGGGGGCAGTGTTTGTCACCTATGGTCTAGAGAAATGAGTGCTAGGCTGGCAGGCAGGCAGGAGGAAGCCGACCTTCTCATCCCAGCAAGCCCATTCGTCAAGTGTGGGAGGGCCACTTGAAGTCTTCTCTCTGGGTTTCAGTTTCCTTGTCTGTAAAATGGGCATGATGATTCCAGCTCCTTCCATGTTGCCCTTGGAAGAAGCAAGAAAGAGGGTCCATGAGGGCAACTACAAGGTGTGTCCTGTGTAAATTGAACCAATAGAATCACTGTAATCTATATGCTTTTATCCCAAAATTTGTTGAAAGGATACATGTGTGTGTGTGTGTGTGTGTGTGTGTGTGTGTGTGCGCAAAAGTAAATCTCATTCCATTTGTAAGGGGAAAAGAGAATGGAACAAGGGTTTTATTAAGTGTCTACCACGTGTCAGACCCTGTGCTAAGCCCTTTACAAATAACATCTCATTTGATCCTCACAATAATTCTGGGAGATAAGTGCCATGATCATCCCCATTTTACACATGAGAAAATAGAGATGGACAGAGGGTAAGTGACTTGCCCAGAGTCACACAGCTAGTAAGAGTCTGAGGCTGGAGCACTCTATCACCTAGCTGCCTTTGAGAAGTAATTGTGTCATAGTGAATAGAGAACTGGTCTTGAAGCCAGGAAGATGTGGGTTCAAGTGTCACCTCTGACAGATCTGGCTGTGTGATCCTGGGCAAATTACAGAACCTCTGAAGTCCCCAGGCCACTCCCTGAGATTACCAGGTCCATCCCTATCTCAGATTTAAGTATCAAACCTGTGTGGTACAAAGTGTCCTGTTTGAGGCAGAGAGAGAGAGACAGAGAGAGAGAAGGAGGGAGGGTCAGAGAGAGAGAAGAGAGGAGAGAGAGAGAGAGAAAAGGAGGGAGGGAGAGAGAGTGAATCTGTTTGTAGACATTGGGGGGAGTAGAGAGAGAGAAAATGCATCTGTAAATATTGAGGAAGAGGAGAGAGAAAGTGTATGTGTGTGTGTGTGTGTGTGTGTGTGTGTGTGTGCGCGCGCGCGCATGTATATGTCTTTCCGTATGTCTGTAATATTTGGGGAGAGGAGAGAGAGAAAATACGTGAATGTCTTTCTGTATGTCTGCAGTTTTAGGGGAGAGGAAAGAGAAAGTATATATGAAGAGAGAAGAGAGAAAGTCTATGTATGATATTTGGGGAGAGAAGAGAAAAGAGGTGTCTGTGTGTATGTGTCTGTCTATTTACAGATATTAGGAGAGAGAAAAGCTAGAGGGTGGGTATTAGAGAGATTGAGGTACGGGGTTAAAAAGGAAATATGGTCCTCATCTCAAGAGTTGGACAAAAGAAGCACATACACTTGAAACCACTGAATAAGACATTTCAAAGCAATCTGTGAATTGAAGCAAATGAATGGAGTAAAAATGAAATGCTAAAAGGCCTAGGAATAGAAGGGCCACAGAGATTCCAGAAGGGTCATTCAGGGAAGGTTTCCTGGGCTGGGGTGGGGGTAGGGGAGAGGTCTTGGAGCACACTTTTCTTACATGTCTTTGTTGGTAATATACCTCAGACTACTTCTGCCTTCTGGGCACTGTCTCCTTTGCCACTAGGCCTCCTGCAATTTTGGTTCTTTGGAGACCGTGATGTGATGTGATTTGCAGCCAAGGAGCATTGCTGGGAAAATGTTGTAGTGGAAAAAAAAGAAGGGCTTTTTGGGGCAGAAGCAGCCCGGGATCCCTAAAAACCTTGCCTAGTTTTCTTGATGTCACCCAGCTCTCTTATTTAATCCTGAGCCAAAGTCATCATCTTCCTTACACATGATGGAATAATAATAACAACAGTTCACTTTCCTGTAGGTCTTTCCAGTTTACCAAGCACTTAATGTACCCACTCACCATAGTCCTGCACACGCTCAAGCTTACACCTGCTCTGGACTTCTCCCCTCTAGCATAATTGTTTACAAGTGTGTGAGCCCGGGCTTCCTTAAGCAAATTGGACGATTTGAAGCACAGAACAGTCTGATAATCCCCAGACAGCTGCTGTGGTCATAGCTGAAGAGCTGTATCTACCAGACTTGAGGATTATAAGGGCCAAAAGAAGCGGCCACAAAGGACCATAGGAAAGGCACCAAGATGATAGACATTAAAAAAAGACATTAAAAAAAGATGATAGACATTCTCCTCTTTGCTAACCCTTCACCTCTCTTTGGCTGGAAACCAGGTTTGAAAAGAGGTTAATGAACACTTATTAATCACCTATTGTGTGCCAGGCATTGTGCTAAGTGTTAGGGCTGCAAAGATAACAAAAGATAGTCCCTGCCCTCAAGGAGCTCACAGTCTAACGGGGGAGACAACAGGCAAATGACAAACAAATGTCCAAGCAAGCTATATTCAGGATAAATTGGAGATAATTAACAGAGGAAAGGCACTATAATTAAGAGGGAATGTAGATTTTGAGTAAGAAGAGGGAGAAAGTATGTATGTGTGTTTCTGTATGTCTGTGATACTTGGGGAGAAGAAAGAGAGGAAATATGTGAATGTCTTTCTGTGTGTCTGCAGATTTGAGGGGAGAGGAAACAGAAAAAAAAAGGATATGAAGAGAGAAGAGAGTCTGTCTGTGATAGGCAATATCTGCCTATCAGTTGAAGGTGGGATGTTAGTTGGAATTTGGAGGAAGCCAGGAGGCAGAGAGGAAAGGGGAGAGCATTTCAGGCACAGGAGAGAGTCAGGACAAAGGCCCAGAGTCAGGAGACAGATTGGCTTTAGGACCATGCTGATCCATTAGGGGAGGAAAGAGTCAGCAGCCGGCTTGTGCAGAGCCATGCTGAGGATGTGGTTCGTGTGGTCATAGGCAGGGGTTAAGTACAACCTGAAGAGGTGAAGCTGAGTCTTGTCTGGCTCAGTTTGAAAGTCTAATAAAATGTCTTCACTGCCTGGGGTTGGGGGTCAAGTAATGTACTGAAAATGAGCTCAGCTGGGAGGCAGTGGAGTCCTGTGGAAAGGATACTGGCTTTGGAATCCTTGGACTTGGCTTCAGAGCCCAGCTCTGCTATTTACCTTACCTGTGGACTTGGCTTCAGAGCCCAGCTCTGCTATTTACCTTACCTGTGACCTTGGGTCAATTACTTAACTTCTCTGGATCTCAGTTTCCTCATCTGTAAAATAAGAGAGTTAGACTAGCATCACAGATATAGAATAGGAAGGGACCTTGGAGGCTAGATAGGATGACCCCCATTTTACAGATGAGAAACTGAGGCCCAAAGAGGTTAAGTGATTTTGCCCAAGGTCACACAGCTAGTGTCAAGGTCAAGATTCAAACTCGGATCCTCTGATTCCAGAGAGAGTGCTCCTTCCACTAAGCCATGCTACCTCCTTAGATGACATCCAAGCTTCCTTCTAGTTCTTAATCTGTAATCCCATATCCTGAACTTTGAAAGCCAGGGCACCTAGCAATTGAACCTTTCCTCTGGGTCAAGTATATCCAAATGCAGCTTTTAGATCAGTGATCACAGATTTTAAGCCAGAAGTGACCTTAGAGGGCATTCAATCAGTGATAAAGGTACTAAGGTTAAATGACTCGCCCAAGGTCACTCAGATTCTAAGTGATAGAGGCAAGATTTAAAGGCTTCAAACTTTAAATCCATTGTATCACACTGCCTCTCCAGAGCTCCAATATATTTTTGTTTATCTTTGCCCAATCTGGGTCTCTTATTCTGGGAACTTCCTCACCTGAGATTCTATCTGCTTGAGGAACAGAATAGATATCTCTTGTCCTGGGAGGCTCCAGCATCCATCTCTCCCTTGCCTTTTCCTAGTTCTCTCCCTCCTGCCTGCCTTAGTCCCTTCTGTCACCTTCTCCAGGAGCATTGAAAACGTCTCTTGATTTATATCTTTTAAGGGAAAAATAACACCATCAGTCATGTGTCAGGGTGTTTCTGTTCAAACCCCTCAAGCATCCAGGGAATGTGTTTCTCCAGGGATTGGCATCTCTGAGAGTGGTATGAGTGGGGAAGTCTATGAGGTCCTGGATTACATTCACTCTGCTTTCTTCTTTTTCCCATTCCCCATTTTGTCAGTGGACTTTACCTTCACAAGGAAATAGCTATGTCTGCGCCACCCCCATCCCCAATTCAGACAAGGTGATCTTAGGAGAAGGGAATACCCCATTTGAGATTTCATTTCTATCCTTCTCTCCACAGATGAGCAACAAACGGTCTAACAGCTTTCGCCAGGCCATCCTACAAGGTAACCGGCGCCTGTGCAGCAAGGCATTGCTGGAGGAAAAAGGACTGAGTCTCTCCCAGAGGCTGATCCGCCATGTTGCCTATGAGACCCTACCTCGTGAAATTGATCGCAAGTGGTACTATGACAGCTACACCTGCTGCCCCCCGCCTTGGTTCATGATTGCCATCACTCTCCTGGAGGCATGTGGTACTTCCTGGGGAGACGGGAGATGGGTGAGGTGGAGAGAAGTCCTGGAGCCATGCCCCACTAGGTGTGAGGTGAAGTGAAGTGAGGTGAGGGGTAGGGGAAAAGGGCAGATGAGATGCTCACAACTCCAGAGAAAAAGGCTTGTTGATGAAGAGCAAATTCCCATTTGTGATTTCAGGAAAGCCCTGTTACAACAAAAACCATTGTAGACCCTCCATGGAACATAAAGATTTTCCAGTCCTCATTTGATGAATGGTCGTCTTACATCATTCATTTTTAGACAAAGCGCAAAGAATAACCAAAGGTTTTAGACACCCCATTGGAGTTCACCGTACCGGAATTTGGCCTGGTTTTTATATTCTGAGTCAAATTATTTCAGTTGTCCTTCAGATGAGTGCCATTAGCCTGATCTCTTTGCCACTCTGAACTTCAGTTTCTCGCTCTGTAAAATGAAAATAATCACACTTTCCTTTTCCCTGCCTCATAGGGCTTTTCTGACTATAAGGTGAGAGATTAAGCATAGAAACTCTTTGAATATAGAAGCACTAGATATCAATCAGTCAATCAACAAACCCTTATTAAGCCTCTGCTGTGTCATAGGTGCCTAGGGGATACAAAGGAAAAGAAAGAAGAAAAGCAATTCCTGTCTTTAAGGAGTTTACATTTTACACATTGATATAAATAATCTAGGCAACCTGGTGGAGTGTGAAAAGTGCCAGGCTTGGGGTCAGGAGGAAACCAAGCTAAATCCTGCTTCCAATACTTACTAGCTGTATGATTGTGAGCAAGAGTCACTTAACCTCTGTGCCTCAGTTTCCTCACTTGTCAAATAAAGGTAATAATACCTATAGAACCTGCCTCACGAGGCTGCTGTGAGTTTCAAATAAGATGTTGTACTTTGGAAACCCTAAAGTACTATATAAATATCAAGGTCAGGTTTAGGGATTTTTTTAAAGTCTTATTTTTGTGCTGGGCTTGTGATTTCATTGGCATTTTGGCAGCTAGGTGACTAAGTGGTTAGGGCACTGGGCCTTAGAATCAGGGAGACCTGAGTTCAAAACAACCTTAGGCAGTTACTAGCTATGCAACACTGGGCAAATCATTCAGCCTTTCTCAGCCTCACTTTCCTCAACTGTAAAATGGGGATAATAGCACCTACCTTTAGGATTGTTGTAAAGCTCAAATGAGATAATTTTTTTTTTTGGTGAGGCAATTGAGGTTAAGTGACTGCCCAGGGTCACACAGCTAGTAAGTGTCAAGTGTCTTGTCTGAGACTGGATTTGAACTCAGGTCCTCCTGACTCCAAGGTCAGTCAGTGCTCGATCCACTTCACCACCTAGCTGCCCCTAAATGAGATAATTTTTGTAAAGTGCTTAGCTCAGTGCCTGGTGCATAGTAGCATTGTAGGCACTATATAAATGCTAGCTATAGGGAACTCTCGATAAGGAAACTCCCTCTGTGGTTGCAGAGGAGTCCTTGTTCTGCAGTTTATTACCCTTGAAGATTACTTGGGGCACTGAGAAATTAAGTAGGTTAGGCTTGCTGGTCTACCAGTCAGAATCCTCAGGGAGGAGCCATGGATTCCTCAAGCAATAGTTTTTCTACTCAAATAATCAGGAATTCTTGTCAGCTGCCTAAGCTTTGAACCACTGAGCCCAGGGTCACGGTTAACAAAGCTTTTTGAAACACTTACTATGTGCCAGGCATTGTGCTAAGCTCTGAGGAATTCAAATACAAGCAGAGAGTCCCTCATCCTTAGGGAGCATATAGTTGACATATAGCCCTTTAAAGCTTGCCAAATGCCTTCCATATGTTATCTCATTTGATTTTCACAACTGTAGGGTGTGTGGGTGTGTGTGTGTACAAAAAATATGTGCTCTGTTGTTATCATCCACATTTTACAGGTGAGGAAACTAAGGCAAAGAGAGACTTTCCCAGAGTCACTCAGCTGGTTAGAATCTGAGGTGGGATTTGAACTCAAGGCTTTCTGACTCCAAATCCAACACTCTACATTGTACCACCTAGCAGTCTCAATAGCCAGTATATGTCAGAAACAGATATTGAACCAAGGGTCTGTCTTGATGCTGGTCTGCACTCCAATCGTCACTCCATGCTGCCTCTATAGATGTAAATTATTACTATAAATATATATGTACACACATACATGCACATATATCTGTATATAATGTGTATGATGTGACGTTTCAGCATCTAGTTTTAACATACTTCTAATAGAGTTTCCTGTTAGTCTGTTATAAGTGTGCATCATCTGGATAGAAGTCTCCTAATTTAGGATAGAATTTAGGAATATTTGAATTGAGGACAGCAGAGAAGAAATTGCCCCCCCTTCCCACATGCCTCACTCCTTTGGATGTCCAGCCTGTCCGCTGGCTGCCTCTCTCCCGATGTCCAGGACGTCTCTCCCCCGTCCCAGCTCCTTCACCAGGCTTAACTCTCTGTCACGTGTTTCTGTGAAGTTTCTACCCAACAAACAGCGGTATAATAATCAAGCACCATTGGTTCTTTCATTTTCATCACATTACAGAAGGCCTGATCCACTAGCCTGAGCTCATTTGTTTTGTTGCTATGACCCCATTCCAGACAGTTTTATTTGCAGTGGCAAATTTTCAACTCTCATTTGAGCCTCTCAGGGCTTCTGTGAGATAGACATATCAAGGTGCTGTTATGCCCATTTTACAGATGGGGAAACTGAGGCCCAGGGAGACCAAGTGGCTCGCTTTAAGTCTCATGGGCAGGTAACAGCAGCTCTTCCAACTCCCAGTCTGGTGCTCTTCCTACTATTCCCTTCTGTGTGTGTTATTGTTGAACTCACGCTTCTAGTCCTATGTTAATCCGTTTATTAACTCCTATTTGAGGGCTAATAATGATGATGAAGAGTTACCTTTAGAAGCTGTGCTTACTATCAGCTCAACTGCAGCCTGTGTGGTTGGTTAGTACTTCAGTGGACAGAATGGTTCCCTGGAGTCCCAAGAGAAGGACTGACTTCCTACTCCCACAGTGCTCGAAGCTGTAGTTTAGCTCAGTGAGCACAAGAATAGTAATATAGTAGCATCCAGTTGAACCAGAGGCCATTTTGTGGCAACATCAGCTACGGAAAACACCCTGCGTCGGGGGTGGAAAGCTTTGGAAACAGTTTTCACCAAACCTGTAAAAACCATGCACTCTATTTTTTCTATTCACTCTCCACCTAGTCACCTGTATTTTCAACACAAGTGTAATGAGCTTGGTTATCTGGCTGCCTAACCTACAGCAGATTAGAGGGGGAGAGAAGGAGGAGACATTTTGACAACAGCAATAGAAACAAGGCAGCAAAAGGAGAAAATTAAAAATTAGACAAAAGAATTGGAAAAATTCAGTCTGGGACCATTTGCTGTCTGGAATATCAGCAGTCCTGTACACGACCTCTGACTCTCCCCACTTAGGAACATCCCTGTTTTTAAAAATTCTCTTATATTTATTGATATGTTTTGAGTACAACAGGACAGCTAGGTGGTGCCATAGTGCATAGACCACTGGGCTTGAAATCTGGAAGACTTGTCTTTCCGAGTTCAAATCTGGCCTCAGGTACTTACTAGCTGTGTGACCCTGGGCAGGTCATTTAACCCTGTTTGCTTCAGTTTCCTCATCTGTACAATCAGCTGGAAAAGGAAATGACCAACCACTCTAGTATCTTTGCCAAGAAAACTCCAAATGGGGTCATGAAAAGTCAGACATGACTGAACAACAACAAATCTGGTTCTAAATCCCATTCATTTCCCAATGGCCATCAGTATTTCAGCATGGAAATACTGATTGTTTATAATGATGACCTTGGGTCATCAAGAAAAAGTGATATCATGTGTTCCATTTGCTCAATTTAAAGACAAAGGGGGTTGTGGAATATATTTTAGAAACATTTGCATCAAACATGGCTAAAATAAGACAAGTTTCAGAATTTCAGTACGTGAACTTTATCAGGAAAACTATTGTCAATAATAAATAATTCGTTTTACAAAGCACTTGATGGTAATAGAAGGCACTTCCCTCACAACAACTTTGTGAGGTTGGTAGTGTAAATGTTTTTCCATTCATTTTACAAAAGGGAAAACTGAGACCAAAAGAGGTTAGGGCTTTATCCAGGATTACATAGCTTGTAAATATCAGAGTCAGGATTTGAACCTAGATATTCTGATTCTCAGTCTAAGGTACTTTCCAGTATCCAGTTTCTTGTCCTTATGTGGAATGCCAAGTTGCCCACATGGACAATTGAGGTCTATTAATGTAACATGAAGCCTATGAGCACCCAAACTCTGCCAGCCTGGCAATAGGGGTAGTGAGTAGTAAGCAATAAGCAATGAGTGACAATTTAACATATGACTGCTACTGCTACTACTATATACTGGCTCTGTTAGCTACTACTTGCTAACAGAGAGAGAGAGAGAGAGAACAATTAGTACGTGCCAGACACTGTGCTAAGTAGCTTTGACAAATTTATCATTTGATCTTCACAACAACCCTACAAAGTAAATGTTACTATTGTCCCCATTTTACAGTTGAGGAAACTGAGGCAAACACAGGTTAAGTGACTTGCCCAGGGTCCCATAGCTAATAAATATCTGAGGCTGGATTTGAACTCAGGTCTTTCTGACTCTAGGCCCAACGTTCTATCCACTGTGCCTCCTTGCTACTGCCGATGCCACTACCACTACCACTATTATCACCACCACCACCACTACTACCACTACCTAACATTTACATATTGCTCTAAGATTTGCAAAGTGTTTTATATGGCATAGCCCTAACCCTAAATTGCCTCCTCCCAACAACCCTGTGAGGTAGGTTTATTGTTTTTATTATTATCCCCGTTTTACAGAGGCAGTTAAGTGGTACAGGGGATGGAGTGCTGGAGCTGGAGTTAGAAAAACCTGAGTTCAAATCCAGCCTCTGACGCTTGTTACCTACAAGATCCTCTCAAGTCACTTAACTTGTCAGCCTCATTTTCTCCATCTGTTAAATGGGATTTAATGATAGCACTTACCTGTCAGGATTGTTGTGAGGATCAAATGAGATAATATTTGTGATGTACGTTGCAAATTTTAAAGTACTATGTAAGTGCTAGCTATTATTACTATATGAGTTTATGGAGAAGAAATATGAAGAAAATAAGTACAAATAAATAGAAAGTAATCAGATATAAGGGAATTTGGGAGGGAGGGCACCAACCATTAACGGGATCAGAAAAGGCTTCATTTCCTGTAGAAGGTGATGCTTGAGCTGAAGGAAGAGAGGAATTCTATGAGGCAAAAGTGAGGAGGGAATGAATTCTAGGCATGGGGGATGGCCATAAATTGGATGGCAATGCTGGAGGGAAGGGGGTCTTAAAGCCTAGAGAGAGGCTTGCTACTGGGCTGAGTACCTCTTCTTTTATTCTCCTCACATTTGCAAACAAGGTACTAGATAAACCTTAAAGTACTATATAAATGTCAACTAATAATAATAATAATTAGCAATAACAATGTAGCGTAGCATTATGTAGTTGCTGTAGGATTTTCCCAACATCTGAGCCATAATGAGTAGTTTTGGCACCTGGGATGAACAGCAAGAAAATTAGCTTTTAAATGATAAGATTCATAAGAGCATTGATTTAGAGCTAGAAGACACCTTCGATGTGATCGAGTCAATCTCTGCCATTTTGCCGAGGAGAAAGCAAAAAACTCGGAGGGAAAAGACAAATTCAGCTGAGTGGGAGGGAAGGATTGGTTACTATAGTGACTTGTATGTCATTGAAAGAATGTCAATGTTAAGTTTCTCTCTAAATTTAGGTGCCCTGGGGCAGAACCCTGATCACCTCACCCTAGTTACAGCCCGACTCAGGAGCTTGTTTCCTGGGTGATGGAAGTGGTTATAATTCACTGTAGAAGCTCTTGAGTGTTAGCAAAGGGAGGTAGGTTCCCAGGCATTTCCAGCCTTAGTAACACTCTCCATCCATTCCTTGGCTTTTGTCCAGATCGCCTTTTTTCTCTACAACGGGGTGGCCTTGGACCAGTTTGTGTTGCAGGTCACTCACCCCCACTACCTGAAGAATGCTTTAGTTTATCACCCCCAGCTCCGAGCTCAGGCCTGGCGCTACCTGACCTACATCTTCATGCATGCAGGGTAAGTACCCATCTCCCTATCTTCTCTCCCCAAGTCAGGATCATTCATAAAGTAATACGTGATATTAAGAGGCAAAGGTAGGAAAGCGTGGTAGATAGAATGGTGGACAGAAGTCAGGATTCATTCATACCCTACCTCTGACACCCCCTGGCTGTGTGACCATGGACAAATCACAACCTCTCTGAGCCTCAGGCAACTCTGAGACTTATTTATTTATGATTTATCTGCTTGCTCTGACACTTACTTGTGAAGGTGTTCCAGAGAAGAGCCTAGCCATCGGATTTTGTCCCTTGTCACTTGGTTATTCATTTTTGTGGTTGGTTATTAAATTTATAATATACAATCTTTAAAAGTAGTAGAGAATGGGGGAGACAGCTAGGTGGTATAGTGGATAGAGCACTGGCCATGGAGTCAGGAGGCCCTGAGTTCAAATCCAGCCTGAGACACTTACTAGGTAGCTGTGTGACCCTGGGCAAGTCACTTAACCCCCACTACCTCAAAAAAAAAAAGTGGTAGAGAGTGAAAATGTACTCAGAAGGTCATAGATTTGGAGCTGGAAAGGACCTGAGAATCTTCAGAGAGGTTCAGCGATTTGCCCAAAGTCAATTTGTTATGGCTGTTGTTCAGTCATTTCAGTCGTGTCTGACCCTGTGTGACCCCATTTACGGTTTTCTTGGCAAAGATACAGGAGCGGTTTGCCATTTCCTTCTTCAGGTCATTTTACACATGAGAAAACTAAGGCAAACAGGGTTCAGGTCACACAGCTAGTGTCTGAGGTTAGATTTGAACTCAGGGTTTTGTGACTCCAGGCCCAGTACTCTGCCCACTGCACCACCTTTGATATAGAGGCAGCATCAGAAGATCGTAATGTTAGAGACTGAAAGCTATCATCTAGTCCAATTCCTTCATTTTACAGACAAGGGAAACTGAGTTCCACAGAGGTTAAATGACTTGCCCAAGATCACATGGGTAGTGTCAGAGGCAGGATTTGAACCCAGGTCATCTAATCTATTATACCAGATCAAAAAATGACTGAGTTGCAATGCCAGCCCAGTGATCTTAACACTGTCTGATGCTGCCTCCTATTCATATAGATAGTGTAACAAAAAGAAGGCTAGAGGGCCTAGGCCCAAATTCTTTCTGCCTCTGTGACCTTGGGCAAGTCTCTTGCCTTCTCTGGTCCTCTTTCCTCATCTGTAAAAAGATGGGGTTGGATTAAATGGCCCCGAGGTCATTTCTAGCTCAAGAGATCTGATTCCATGAATTGATCAAATGTCAGTTGAATTTATGAGGGCCACGGGGTTATGGAGTGAAGGAGGGATTGACTGCATGACTGCCCCCCATTTTCCTCCCCTCAATGGATTGTTTCCAGGGTCACAGCCGTGGAAGGTAGGCGAGGGTCATCTCCCTGACTTGAATCAATATTTTTTATTCCTGCTCGAAGCTTTCACAGCCTGAGTGCTCTCTTCTGGGTGAGACACAATCAGCCTGGCCCCTGCTGCATTTCCATGACAAAGGCCAACTTACAGGCTAAGCGGTCACCCGAGGGAAGGCAGGAGGCCATTCAGGGATAACTTTGTCAGAGCAGGCCAGACGTATTTCCTGGACTCCAGGTCACCAGGCAGGGTCCAAGAGCTCAGGTCCCCAGCTCTTCCCTCCACTCACATCAAAAGGACGAACGATCTAATTTTCTCCCAGCCATCCCCATTGAACTTTGGAGGGGAGGGGAAAAATGACCTGTTGACCCATTGCTCTCTGGAGCAGTCTCCCCCTTGGGAAGGGAAGGAGGCATCCCTAGCGTTTGGTTCCCAGAGCTCCATTGTCCCTTTCCCTGCTCTGAAAGAGACAGAGTGGCCGGGCTGCACCCCAGCTGAGAGATCCATTGTAAGTTTCACTTCCTGCTGAGCTTTTAAAATGGTAATTGTCTCAGTCCCTAATTTACTCCCCTGCCAGGCTGGGGGAGGGAGGGTCCTTGTGGGCTGGCGAGGCATCCAGGTGGTTGCCAAAACTAAAATCAGAGGGAACTGAGAAGTCTGGAGACGTGGGAGGAGGGCAGGTGGAGAGACTGTTAATCTCTTCTCCCCCTTTCCCTGCTTCAGCTTTTGATAATGTTGGTGGAGAGGTGGGGGTGGTCAGGCTCATTAATTCCCCTGGCCATTCAGCCTATCCCTGAGGCAGCTGGACACTGATAAATCAATTGGATTCTGTCATTGGAAAGAATGACCAGCTGAGAGAGACCGATGCCAATTAGGTTTTATGGAGCTTTTCCAAAGGCTGGGGCAGAAAGAGGCCAGCCTTGATACAGGCTTTACCCCTAAGAAAAGCTTTCTTCTTCTACCATCGGATCCCTTTGCATTCACCCTCCACCCCACCTCCCCACCCCTGATGATCCTGGAGGACTCTGGTCTTACTTCTTGCTCTACTGACCTTCTTCCCCATTGGAACCACTCTCCAAAGATGAGATGTTACAATTATCAGGGCTGTGAGGTGGCCAGTGGGAAAGTATGTTAGAGGCAGTGGACAGTTCAAATCTTGACTGCTACTTACAACCTGTGTGACCTTGGGCAAGTCACTTACCTGTGGTGCCTCTGTGTCCTCATCTGCAAAATGGAAGAGGTTGGACTGAATGAACTCTGTGGTCCTTTTCAGTTCTAAATTTATGATCCTTTTCATAATTGTTCTCTCTGGGTAGAGCAGGGGAGAGTGTGCATGTTGGTGCAAGACCTTGTCTGTGGGTGCCCACAGTAGATAATCCACATGTCTGAGTGACAGAGCTGCCCCATGGGTGAAACAAGTGGCAAAGTATTCTTTGTCCAAAACAGTGACATGATTTATTAGAGTAAGCAATGAAAACCTGGCCCAGAGCTAAGAACTGAACCTTGGGAAGGGAAGGAATAAGCATTTATTTAGTGCCAGGCATTGTGCTAAATGCTTTTCTAAATGTTGTCTCATTTGATCCTCACAATGACCTTGGGAGGCAGGTGCCATTATTATTTCCATTTTACAGTTGAGGAAACTGAGGCAAACAGAGGTTAGTGACTTGCCCAGGGTCCCACAGCTGGTAAGTGTCTGAGGCAGGATTTGAACTTGGGTCATCCTGACTCTGTGTCCAGCACTCTATGCCCTATGGTGACACCAGCTGCTTTGAGTTCGGGACACTCATTTAGACGATATTTCCTGATCTCATTCATTCATTTTTAGAATCATAGATTTAGCCATGGAAGGGATCCTACAGGTCATCTATTCCAACCCCCTCACTTTAAAACTAAGGAAGTGGAAGCCCAGAGAGCTGAAGGGATTTGCCCACAGTCGCCAGGTAATAAGTAACAGAGTCAGGATTTGAATCCAGGTACTTTGATTCCAAATCCAATGCTCTCTCATAGAATCATAGCATACTCCGTAGGTCATCTAGTCCAAACCCTTCATTTGGCAGATGAGAAAACTGAGGCCTCCGAGATTAAGTGACTTGCCTAAGGTCATTCAGGTAGTAAGGGTCAGAGGTAGGATTTGAACCCAGATCCTCTGACTTCAAATCCAGTTCTCTTCCACTATACTAAGTTGCCTCTGACTATGTGCCTGTCACTGTGTTAGGTGCTGGGGGGCGGAAGCGGGGGGAGAGAGATAAAAAGAGAAGAACAAGGGACAGCTCGGTGGTGCAGTGGATAGAGCACTGGTCCTGGGTTCAGGAGGGCCTGAGTTCAAATTTGACCTCAGTCACATAACACTTACTAGCTTTGTGACCCTAGGCAAGTCACTTAACCCCATTGCCTAGCCAAAAACAAAAAAAACACACACACAGAAAGAGAAGAACAAAACAGTCCTTGCCCTTCAAGGGGCTCACCCTCTATTGTACAACAAGTACATAGATAAGTAAATACAAGACATATAAAATGGAATAATTTTGGTGGGAACAGGGGCAGGGAATGTGCTAGCAGTTATCGGGGACCAGAAACGTCTTCATGGAGGAGGTGGTACTTGAGCCTCCAAGGAAGCCATGGATTTGAGGAAGCTTCTCCCACCATTCCCTTTAGCAGCTGGGAGCTGAGGGACATCCCCTGCTGGGCCTTGTCCCCCTAGTTGTCCTCCTCCACTACAGAGAAGGGGAGAACACAGACAAGGGAGAAGGCAATAGGGGAAGGAAACCTTGCACAGCAGACCAGGCACTTGCCTGCTGTGCCACACCACCAGAAAAGTCCCAAGAAGCTCCAACCTCCTCCCCAGGGAGGGGTGTTACTCCTCTCAGTCCCCTCATGCCCATGAGCATATGTTCTTGTACTGAATGAGGGGGAGGGCCCCTTTTCCAAAGACTGACCATCTGATGGAGCTCTTCTCCCTCTCCACTACAGGATAGAACACCTAGGTCTCAACGTGGTACTGCAACTCCTGGTGGGTGTCCCGTTAGAGATGGTTCATGGAGCCGCCCGCATTGGGTTCGTCTATGTGGCCGGTGTTGTGGCAGGTAGGTGGGACCAGGTTCAGGCTGAGCTGGCTGTCCCAAAGTTGTCTGGGAAAACTCCCATGGTGCCAGGTCATATGCACAATTTCCAGTGGGGGGAGGGTCACTGAGATATAGATATATATCTATATATATCTATATATATATCTATATATCTATATCTATATCTATATCTATATATAAAATATTCCTTTTGAAAAAAGCTACAAGTACACAGTTAGTTACCTGTATGGATTATTTGGCATGTGTCCCATTGACCTTCAGGCAGATCCCACTCTGGCATATTCAAAATGAAGGTGTTGGAGAGGGAGGGATATAGGTGGTTGTGAGAGAGGAGCAATGACTTCAAGGACCACAGATTTAGACCTGGAAGAGCCCTTAGCAATAATCTTGTCCAATCTCTCATTTTACACATGAGGAAACTGAGGTCTGTCCTCATGCACCTC
Source organism: Vombatus ursinus (assembly GCF_900497805.2). Taxonomy (NCBI): domain Eukaryota; kingdom Metazoa; phylum Chordata; class Mammalia; order Diprotodontia; family Vombatidae; genus Vombatus; species Vombatus ursinus. The sequence continues at coordinate 29,154,408 of NW_020954546.1, forward strand.
AGCTTCCCCTCACCGTCATCTGACCATGGTAACCTAAGTACCTGCTACACCCTTAGCCCTCCCAGGCCTTTCCATCTTCCTTGTAACTGAACCTTTCTCTTATGTGTTATCTTCCCCAATTAGCGTGTGCTCCTTAGGAAGAGGGACTATCCCCCTTTCTCTCTTTCTATCTCTGGGGCTTGATACATAGTAAGTGCTTCATAAATGCTTTCTCATTCATTCACTCATTCACTCATTTCAAGATCACACCAATTACAAAGCCTTGGAGCCAAAATTTGAATTATAGCACTGGGGCTATGAAAGACTTTTTTCATAGTACAAAGCTTAGTAAATGTTTTATTTCCTTGTCTATCTATCCAGCCCGACCCCTTTATCTCACAGATTGGGAAACTGGGCCCAGTTTAAGTGCCTTGCCCAGGATCATACAGGTAGTAAGGACAGGTGCTGAATTTGAACCAGGGTGCTCTGACTCCATAGCCCAAAGACTCTGGGCTGGAGGGGAGGGGGAAGGAGATATCCTCCTTCTAAGAACAAAGAAAAATCAGAAATCTGCCTGTGACGTCCTCCTATGTTCAGCTCCTACTTTGTGGGGGCTACCTGGGCTGAAGTAGAATGAGCTGACATCCCAGTTTAAAGGATCTTGTTAAAGTATTCAATGACTTCAATTCAGTGAGGCACTGTGATAGGCACTGTGATAGGCACAAGGAATTCAAAGTAAAAATTAAAACAGCCTTTGCCTTCAAGGAATTTTGGGAGAAATTATATGTATTTAAATAAATAAAGGCAAACTATATACAAAGTAGATAGGAAGTTGTTTAGGGCCAACAACCAAGAAATGCCTCTTCTAAGGGGAGACTGTTAGGTTGAAGAAGAGAGCCAAGGATTCCTTTTTTTTTTTTTTTAAGGCAATTGGGGTTAAGTGACTTGCCCAGGGTCACACAGCTAGTAAGAATCAAGTGTTTGGTCTGAGGCCAGATTGGAACTTAGGTCCTCCTGACTTCAGGGCTGGTGCTCTATCCACTGAGCCACCTAGTTGCCCCAAGAGCCAAGGATTCCAAGAGGTGTGAGGAAAGAGAGAAAGTATTCCAGACATGAGGCACAGCCTGTGTGAAAATGCAGAGTCTGGAGATGAAACATCATGTATGAAACATCATACTCAGTTTGTCTGGAGCAGAGAGTTCTTCTCCTTCAAGGGCCTAACAGAAACTGCTCCAGAATCAAAGCACAGAGATATCCAAGAAGAGTCCAATCAAGAGGGATACAATCCCCAGGCTGCCTCCCTCACTGCCCAGTGAGAAACTATGAAAGGATAAGAACTGGACGAATGGACAGATTTCTGTAGGGAAATAAGCCAAGTTCTAGCTCTGTGGGCTTTGGGAGAAATCTCATCACATTATGGATTTTATTGGTGGCATTTTTATAAGGTTTTCCAAGGGCATGCTGTGTTAGTGAGGTCTTAATCTTTTCCCAGTAGCAATAAAATTGCAATCAAAAGAGCAAAACCCCATCCAGCCTTGCAAACAAACTACAGGCAGCGTAACCAAGGGGTGCTCAGGAAAGAAGGTGGTGATGATGTCCGCCCACACAAAACTCCTTTCTGCCCTTCAGCAGCCTTTCTTTTGCTGAGATTTCCCCAAGCACATACCTCTTTGAGTGTTCTCCAATAAAAGGATGACAGCACCGCTACCTTGGACAGCACCCACCTGAGTCACCCCGTAAGACCTAATTTTCTGTAATACACATACACAGAAAGGAAATCACATGCCCTTTTTTCAGAACAGGGAACTGAAAGACCCAGAGGTTCCATAACAAAAGAACAGAAAATACATTTGTCAGATCTACAGCTGAAATTAAATTAGGTGAGACAGTGAATATTTGGAAAGATGAGTAAAATTCTAAATGACCTTGGACAGTTGGGGGGAAAAAATGAGATTATGAAAAAACAGGATGAAATTATCATCTTGTTGGAATAAGGGCAGAGTGGCACATTCACCACTTAGACATATACAAGCCTGAGGAAGGGTTGCCCAGGTCATTTAGGTCCCTGCCAGTGTTTCTTGAATACTTTCCTTTGCAACCAATTGGGAAAACAAAGGTGTTTTGTTTTTGTTTTTGTTTTTGTTTATGTTTTTGTTTTGGTCTCCAAAGACTATGACCCTGGGACATGATCTGCCTTCATTTTTCTCCAGGGGTCGCCTCTCCTACATCAATTCCACAGGCAGTTGCAATGCACACATTACTTTTACTACCCTGCAAGGGTTGTGGAAAATCTCTGAAGTACAAACAATGTATAATTTAGGTAAATTACAAGCAAAAGGTCTCATATTACTCCATTACCTTGACACAGGTTTAAAATGCTACTCTGTTGCTTCCAAATCTTCCTGTTTTGCTCCCCCTTCCCATCAGCAAGCCCTTCCTTTGTCCCCAAACCTTAGGGTCACTAAATTTTCTTGCTAGTTGACTTCATTTCTTCCTTCCCATCCAAAATTGAACTATATCCTCTAGTCCTGTGTTGTTGGTCCATAGAGAAAGAGTGATTTTGGGATCTGTTAGACAGCTAGGTGGTATAGTGCTGGACTCAGAGTTAGGAAGACTTGGGTTCACAACCTACCTCAGATGCTTACTTGCTATGTGACTCTTCTGGGCAAATCAGATGACCTCTCTGGATGTAGGTTTCCTCTTTCATCAAATGATGGGGTAAGATTCAGTGACTTCTAAGTTTCCTTCTAGTTCTAAATCTATGAACATAGGATTCTATGTCTTTTTCATAATCATACAATACAGCTGGAGGCAGGAAACCCATTTTCCTGACTTCCATTGAACTCCAGTACCATTAAGTACCATGGTGAAGGTAGGGCTGAGAATTATGGTTATCCCAGGAAATGCATAAATAAGTTTGTGTGGCCCTGGCCAGTGGACCTCCTAGTTGGGTGGATTGGAAACACCCCTGCCTCCTATTTGTAAACGATGCCTGGAAAGCCCTTGTTTGTCTAAAACTCTGCATCCCTCTGTGTTGAGAAGACACAGGCTGTGATTGATTGGGTGGAGGTAGAAGGAAAAGGATGAAGGAACAGAGACTTGCTCTGTCTACTCTCTGTAGAGGGAAACTTGGACCACAGAAGGAGGCCATGCCCGGAAGGCTGGGTCTTCCTCCAGCCACGCTGTACCAAAATAACCAAGCATCTCATCCTTTCCCAAGCTCCAGTTAAGCTTACTGGTACATCCCTAAACTGCTGAGATTTCCTCCCCACCCCAATACAATCCATTGTCATGCACATCATGGCGCTACTTTATTTCATGCCTTGGTTTTATTTTATTTATTTCCCTTAATTTATGGCTGACCCTGCTTTGTAAAATTAACCAACAATAGATCAATACCTAATTAAAACTGGAGGAAAGCTGATGGGAATGGACTTAGGGGGTTCTAATTTGTTGGTGATTTTTTTCTTCTTTGTGATCACTGCACCTACCCTACTCTACCCCCAGTTTCATAATGGCAGTCTTAAAAGTCCTGGGGGTGAGATTGCTGTAGTGCCTGAGGATCTTGTTATGGGCATTGGTATTTCTAGCCCAGTCTTGGAAAGAATGGAAGTGCACTTCCTTCCTCCCATTCACAGACATTCAAGTTTTATAGGATCGTAGATTTAGAGGTAGAGGAGATCTCAGAAGTCATCCAGCCCAGTAACATTGTTCTCAAGGTGAGGAAACTGAGACTGAAAGGCTAAATGTCCTAGAATCATAGAATCATAGATTTAGAGCTGGAAGTAATCTCAGAAGTCATTACCTCCCACCTCTTCATAAGGATGAAGAAACTGAGGCCCAGAGAGGTTAAGTAACTTGCCTAAGGTCACACAGGTAGCAAATACCAGACAAAGGATTTGAACTCGGGACCTCTGACTTTTTTCACTATCCTACTGTGCCTTTCCAACTGTACCACTTTCTCATGAATCAAGGAAATCCCCAGCACCAGGGGATACCACTCAGTGAAAACCACCCTGGGAGTCTGCCCAGAGACCCAGTGCCCCATTGCATCTCTTCCAGTTTTCCACATCCTTCAAACAAACGCAGAAAGGGATGGAAGGGGAGTGGAGTAGGAGGGTTGTGATCAGATCTTCATCCCTCAGCCTTGGTGCCCAGGCAGAATCCAGGTCAGAAGCATTGTTGTGCCTCCTTGAACCTTGGCAGGGGAGCCTTCCTATCTTTCTGTAAGTCCTCAGTGACCCTCAATGGAGAGCCAGTGTGGTGATGGACCTGGAGTCAAGAGACCTGGATTCAAATTCTGCTTCAGATACTTGAAAACTGTGTCAGAGCCTCACTTGTATCATTCTCATTTACAAAATTGGGTTAATAACATTGGGAGCCACTTCTCAGGATCACTGTGAAGAAAGTATTTTGCAAACCTTAAAAAAGCACTATATAAATGTAAGGTAAGGGCAAGTCACTTCACCCTGTTTGCCTCAGTTTCCTCATCTGTAAAATGAGTTGGAGAAGGAAGTGGCAAACCACTCCAGTATATTTGCCAAGAAAAGCCCAAATAGGGTCATGGAGAGTTGACATGATGAATAACAACATGATTACTAGTAATAATTCGGGTCTCAGACCAAGGTTCCCAATTAGTGCCTTGTAACATGTATCTTTTGGTTTTCTTTCCTCAGAAGCTGCCACACTCTTATGGCCCCTAAATTTGGGGATTGGCTTTTTAGACAGAGCCAAAGCATGTTTGTTGAGCCCTATAACAACACAAGAAAATCACCAGTGGGCCTTGATGTGCTCTAAGATGCTGAGGATGGATTTAGGCAGGATATTGGGGACCAGGGCCTGGCATTTAGTAGGCATTTTAATTTATAAGGCAGCTCACTAGACCGAGAGCTGAGGACACAAAAACAAAAGATATTTTTCATATTTTTTTTAAAAAAACTCTTCAGAGATGGGAAAACTAGCTAGCGCTGCTCTTCCTTCCCAGAATCTCATGGTCCCAGTGGGCAGGAAATTGTCCCTGATATTCTGCCTAGATCCATCCCAGCATCTTAGAGCATGCTGAGCCCCACTGGTGATTTTCCTGTGCATTATTTATTATCGAGCTCAATAAACATGCTTTGGCTCCATCTAAAAAGAGACTTCTTTCACAAGACTTTTTCAGCTTTTATGGAAAGAAAAACAAAAGATAACATGTTATAAGGCACTGGTTGAGAAACCTTGGTCTGAGATTTGAATGATTACTAGTAATCATGTTGTTCAGTCGTGTCTGACTCTCCATGACCCCATTTGGGGTTTTCTTGGCAAAGATACTGGAGCAGTTTGCCATTTCCTTCTCCAGCTCATTTTAGAGATGAGGAAACTGAGGCTAACAAGGTGAAGTGACTTGCCCAGGGTCACACAACTAGTAAGTGTCTGAGGCTGGATTTGACTCAGGTCTGCCTGACTCCAGGCCCAGCACTCTATTCATTAAGCCACCTAGCTGCCCCACTAGTAATTTGTACAGTGCTTTTTAAGGTTTGCAAAGCACTTTCTTTATAATGATGCTGGAGGTGGTGCAGTGGATAGAGCACCGGCTCTGGATTCAGGAGGACCTGAGTTCAAATCTGGTCTCAGACACATAATACTTACTAGCTGTGTGACCCTGGGCAAGTCACTTAACCCCATTGTCTAGCCCCCCCAAAAAAATATAATGATGCTGGAAGGTAGCTCTCAATGTTATTATTCCCATTTTACAGATGAGGAAACAGACTCTGAGATATTAAGGGACTTATTCAGGGTTGCACAGCTATCAGGTATCTTTACATATGTTGTCTCGTTTGATTCTCACAACCATCTGGGGAGGTAGGTGCTACTGTTATCTCTACTTTACAAATGAATAAAGTGAGGCACAGGGAGGCTAAATAACTTGCTCAGAATCACACAACTAGTAAGTGTCCTAAGCAAGATTTGAACTCAGACTTCCTGCTTTGACATCCAGTCCCCTATCCACTGCACCACCTGGCTATGTAGAGTCTTAATAAATGCCTGGTGATCGATTGGAATAATAGAGCAAGTCAGGTGCTTGGATGGTTTATGAATGGCTTGGGGCAAAGATATGAACTAGATAATAACTCGTATTTCTGTACTGTTTTAAGGTTTAACAAAGTAACAAAGGTTTGACTTTTCTCATAGTGGGAGTGTGGCTTAGTTGATAGAACTCTGGATTCTTTGGATAGAGTCAGGATGACCTAGGTGCAAAATCTACCCTTGGAAAACTCCTGCTAACTTGGTGACCTCCATCAATACAGGCTGGTACCTTCTCTGAAACTGTATAGTCTTAGAGCAAACTTTATGGTCCATAATCTTCCTTTTGCTCGTAGACACCTTTGACACTTTGGTGAAACTTATGGACCCCTTTTCAGAATAATGGTTTCTTGAATTAAAATTCTTTTCAATCAAGAAAAATCCCACCCGCCCTTCCCTCTGTATTGAGGGAGAAAAGATTTTTATTGTAAATATGTGTAATCAAGCAAAATCAATTCCCACATTAGCCATGTCCAAAAAAATACACCTCAATCTATCCCTTCGGGAGTTGGTAACCTTTGTCAAGAGATAGGCTACATGCTTCATCAAAGGTCCTCTGGAATCATGACTGGTCATTCTGTGGATCAGGCTTCCTAAGTGTTACAAAGTTGCCTCTTTTTACAGTATTGTTGTTGCTGTATACCTTGTGGTCCTGCTTCTGCTAACTTGACTCCACATCAGTTCATACAAGTCTTCCTGGGTTTCTCTGAAACCATCGCAGAAGAATATTTTAAATGCATAAAATAAAATACATAGGGAGACAAAAGAAACCAACTATATTGAAATACAGTCATCCAAATATCCTTTAAAAATAGCATTTATGGTTAAGACCCCTAAATCTTTAGAGTTGCCTGGAGCATTGCAAGGTTAAGGGACAGCTCAGGGTCACACAGCCAGTTTATGTCAGAGGTCAAACTCAAACCCAGGTCTTCCTGGCTTAAGACCAGCTCTCTTGTCTTTATCCCCATTTTACAGAGGAGACTGAGGCTGAGAGGTGAAGTCACTTGCCTATGGTCAATGAAGCTGGGATTCAAACCCAAGTCTCTTTTGGCTCTAAGTTCGAGGACTTACACTTACTGACTTTTGATTACCTTTGTAGGACCCTCCTGGCTCAGGGACCTAACAAAGCTAATGGCTGCCATCTATTTGTAAGGTTTGCAAAGAGTTTAACAAATATTACCTCACTTGATCTTTACAACAACTCTGAGAAGTAGGTGTTTTTATTATGTCAAGTGCCAAATCTGGCGTCTGGAAGAACTGAGTTCAAATCCAACCTCAGACACTTACTAGCTGTGTGATCCTGGGCAAGTCACTTAACCCTGCTTGCCCCAGTTTCCTCATAAGCTAGAGAAGGGAATGGCAAACCACTTCAGTATCTTTGCTAAGAAAACCCAGAAAAGGGGTCTTGAAGAGTCAGACATGACTGAAAAATGACTAAACAACAACATAGAGACTGAGAAGGGTTAAGTGACTTGCTCAGGGTCACACACCTAGTGTCTGAGGCAAGATTCAGACTCAGGTCTTCCTGACTCCCAAATCCATCCCCAAAGTCACCTAGCTGCCCAGGGTCTTATTTGGCAAGGTCATTCCCAATAACTGGCCCCTACAGTCAGACCTGAAAAGTATCTCGCCAAGACGTCTGGGCCTCTGCCACCCTTTTCTCCCTGTCTCCATCACCTAGTAAAGAAAGGGCTGATAAGCCTGAGGGCATTTTTCCTGTGGAAATTTCTGCACATTCACCACGGCCTACCTAGCCAGTCACCGCACATCTCCCCTGCAGCTTCTCTGAGCCCCTGGGCTGTCTCTCCCAGCTATTTTTAGCCTCCTGTGCCCTTCCTGGGAAGCCCTGGTCATTGATCACACTTAATGGGGGAGAGGACGATAAATTAACCGCCTATCTCTGGAGCTTTTTTCCACCCAGGCCTGAAGTTTGCCTTCCTTGCACCTGTTTTCATCACCCTTTTCCTCTCCTCCAGGGATGGCGCCAGGCCTCTCTCTTCAATGCTTTCTTTTCAAGGACATTTTCCCCCTAAAACCCCCCCCCCAGAAGATATCTGTTAGCCTTTTTTTCATTTACCTCTGTTCTAGTGGGGCAGGTTTGGGAAGGAGGGGGAGAAGAGAAGGAGGCAGCAGCTAAAACAGTTGGAGTTTCTGAGTTCTTGCAGAGGGAAAAGGGGGGAAGAGCTGGGGGAGAAGGGAAAAAAGCCAATTGTACAGAATTGCTCCAAAAGCAAGAAGGAAGGGGAAAATAGCATTTATTAAGTGCCTACTATGTGCCAGGTGCTGTGCTAAGCATTTTACGAATATTATCTCATTTGATCTTCAAAACAATCCTTGGAGGTAGGTACTGTTATTAACCCCATTTTACAGATGAAGAAACTGAGACTGAGAGAGGCTAAGTAGCCTGACCAGAATCATACAGCCAGGGACAGCTAGGTGGTGCAGTGGATAGAGCACCAGTCCTTGAGTCAGGAAGACCTGAGTTCAAATCTGGCCTCAGACACATAACACTTCCTAGCTGTGTGACTCTGGGCAAGTCACTTAACCCCAATTGCCTCACTAAAAAAAAAAAAAAAAAGAATCATACAGCTAGTAAGTGTCTGAGGCTGGATTTAAACTCAGGTCTCCCTGACTCCAGGTCTAGTACCCTGGACACCTAGCTGCCTTATAAAAAAGAAATACTCCCGTTTCACAGACCCTAGGATTATACTGGATCATGGATTTTTGAGCTGGAAGTGACCTCAGAAGTTATCTTGTCAAATTCTCTCATTTTACAAAAAAGGAAATTGAAGCTCAGATTTGCCTACGATCACACAGCCAGTAAGTATCTGACACAGGAGTTGAGCCCAGGTCTTCCTGACTCTATCCATTATAACATACTGCCTCCCAAAAGATGGGTGGTCTGAGACATAGGAGAGACAGAGTTGTGGAGTGGCTAGAATTCTGGAGTTCAAGGTATGGATGCAAATTCTTCCTTAGCTGTGTAATAACAGGCAAGTAACTTAACCTCAGTTTTTTCCTCTGTAGAATGGGGACTTGCACCACCCACCCACCTCACAGGAGTGTGGTAAGGAGAGTGTTTTGCAAACCTGAAAGTGCCACAGAAATATGAGTTATGCTTATTATCACTCAACATTCAAACTCAAGCTCCTGCCCTGTTCTTCCCTGCTCTTACCCATTTAAAAGACAAGGAGGAACTTCCTTTTGTCTGAGCTTCTTAGACACAGGCTCAGGCCGCCTGTGGGAATTGGCATTTCTGAGAAGTTTGCCTGGGCCATAGCAGGGGGACGCTCTTATTCGAATAGGGGGTTTTGTTTCCTCTTTTCTATGTGCACCCTCAGTGCTTAGCACAGTGCCTGGCACATAGGGACAACGAGTGGGCCTAGGATTTCACTGGCATAAGGAACTCTCAGATGAGGGAACTCTCTACCAATGTCAGTTTGGCCCCTTCTTTGAAACCTAGAGTCTTAGACAATGACGTAAGATACTGACTTGCCCAGGGTCAGAAAGCTGGTATGTGTCAAAGGCAGACCTGAAGCCAGCTCTTCCTGGCCCTGGGGCCAGCTCGACCTCTTCTGCCACAGCTGTCTCCACTCATTGCTAGGAAGTGCTAACATATGCTTGCTGGCTGACGCACTCACTCACTTATAGTGAGGTTTCAAGACAGCTGGCTCTGATGCTGTCTTTTAGTCACACATAGAATCTTAGTGTTTGAGCTGGAAGGACATGGTTATTGTTCCATAATTCAGTTGTGTACAGCTCTTCGTGACCCCTTGGACCATAGCACACCATTGCTGCCCATAGAGTTTTCTTGGCAAAGATACTGCGTGGTTTGCCATTTCCTTCTCCAGGCTCCCCAACTGTATCGATGAGGGAATCGAGATCCAAAGGGGAGAAGTCATGTGCCCAAGACCCAGTGGTCAGTAGTAGAACTAAAATGCAGACCCAGTTCTGACTGTCGGATCCTGGATATAGAGCTGGAAGGGGCCTTAAAGACCATTTAGTCTAACCCCTTCTCTTTACAGATGAGGAAACTGAGGCCCAAGGAGGTTACAAGTGACTTCTGCAAGATCACCCAAGTGTCAGAGGTGGGATTCCTGGTCCAGTTTTATTTCCAGGCCTGGCCTAAGGGAACAGAGAGGGGGTTATCTATGAAACTCGAACAGCAGCTAGCACGGCCCTCACCAGGAAGAGTCAAGGTCTACAAGAAGTCGAGGAGAGGATCATGACCTAGAAGGGAGCCGGAGATCATCTAGTCTAACTGCCTCATTTAGCAAGGAAGGGAAGTGAATTTTCAAAAGTTGCACAGGGAAATGGTGCAATGAATTTGAAGTCTACTCCTCTGACGCTGCATCCAGTCCTCCTTCCACCATACTCCACATTGTCTCATAAGGAATCAGGCAATAAATTTAAAGAAGATGGAAGAAACACTGGCCCCTCTGGGTTGTATTCTTGTCTACAGTTTTGGGTTGGAGTTTAAGGTGGTTGATAGTTTTGGTGTTCTCACAGCTTAGTGTTGTTGTTCAGTCATTTCCAATTCTTCTGGACCCCATTTGGGGTTTTCTTGACAAAGATACTAAAGTGACTCTCCAGCTCATTTTACAGATAAGGAAACTGAGGCAAACAAGGCAAGTGACTTGCCCAGGGTCACACAGCTAGTGAGTGGCTGAGGCTGGGTTTGAACTCACAAAGATGAGTCTTCCTGACTCCAGGCCTGGCGCACTCTCCACTTTGCCACCTAGCTGCCATCTACTTAGTGTAGGGAGGGATAGAAAGACAAAGAGAGCTAGAGAGAGGACTGTGATAGGAGAGGCATGATGTCTAGGAATAAAGAGGTGATCATGTCACTGCGCCTGGTTAGGCTTCATCTGGAAGACTGTCTGGTTCTGGGCTGCACAGTCTAAAGAAGCTACTTAAAAGCTGGGCAGCATCTGGAGGAGAGCAGAGAGGATGGTCAATTCAATTCAGTTCAATAAACATGAACCCATGCCATCTGAATTTCAGTTGGAGGAAATGGAAGGAAGGAAGCAAGCATTTACTAAGTGTCAGACACTGTGTTAAGCGCTTTACAAATATCTCATTTAATCATCACAACAGTCCTGGGAGGTAGGTGCTATTTTATTTCCCATTTTACAGTTGAAGAAACTGAAGCAGACAGAGGTTAAGTGACTTGCCCAGGGTCCCACAGCTAGTAAGTGTCCGAGGTCAGATTTGAACCCAGGTCTTCCTGACTTCAGGTCCAGGGCTGTATTTTCTTTGACTCCTAGCTGCCCAGGTGTTTCCCAGATGAACTGGGAATGTTTATCCTGGAGAGGAGAAGCCTGAAGGGGTATGGGGAGACATGATCACTCTCTTTAAGTATTTGAAAGGCCATTGGGCGTGTGTGTGTGTGTGTGTGTGTGTGTGTGTGTGTGTGTGTGTGTGTGTTGGAGGGTTAGATTTGTGCTTTTGGGTCCCTGAGGAAGGAACAAGGAACAAAGGGAAGAAGGTGAAGAGGCAGATTTAGGCCCGATGTCGGAAAGTTAAAGTGGAATGGGCAACCTTGGGAAGTGTGAGTCTCCTCCCACTGGAGGACTTAATCAATGACTAGATGGGATGACCACTTGTGAGGGATGTTATAATATGGATTCTTTTTTGGCAGTAGGTTGGATTAGCCAATCTTTGAGGTCCTTTTCAATTCTGAAATTCTGTGATTCTGTGAAGTTGGAGAGAATGCCATGAGATGGAAAACGTGTGTGGAACCAATGAATAATTTAGCAGGTTGATGCAAATACAGGTGGAAGCATAAAGCCTTTTCCTCTCCCTGAGCTTGCCCAGAAGATTGAGTTCAAAGTCACTGGAGTCTTATCCCATTGAACAGGTTCACCAGCAACCGTGGAACCTCAGTGCTGGTGAGGACAGTAAGGCTGAAGGAAGGCAAGTCTAAGAATCTCCAATGTCTTTCCCACAACAGGTTCTTTGGCAGTGTCCGTGGCGGACATGACTGCGCCAGTCGTTGGCTCCTCTGGAGGGGTCTATGCACTTGTCTCTGCCCACCTGGCCAACATTGTGATGGTAAGCACCCTCCTACCCTAACCTACTTCCTGCCCACCTGTTCCCACCTTCCCCAGGGTTCTCAAACACAGTTGAACATATTCTTTTTCCTTCAAAAATATTTCTTTTTACAATGACCCTGGATTCAGGAGGACCTGAGTTCAAATCTGGCTTCAGACACATAACCCTTACTAGCTGTGTGACCCTGGGCAAGTCACTTAACCCCATTGCCTAGCCCCCCAAAAAATATTTCTTTTTAAAACCATTTTGGACTTAATGAACACACACACACACACACACACACAAACTGAACATTTCCATCATCTATTATTCTTGTGTTGGTGCCAGGACTGTAGTCCTTACTTACCCCCATGTCCATTCCAGTCACCACTTAACCCCAAGCCCCTAGAGGAACCTAACCTGTGTAAAGTCCATGTCTCTCTGTCTCTCTGTCTGTCTGTCTCAATCTCTCTGTTTCTCTGTGTTTCTCTCTCCTCCTCCTCCTCCTCCCCCCTTCTCCCTCTTTCCTTCTTTATTATATCTGTCTTTCTGCCTCTTTGCCTCTGTCTGTCTCTGTCTGTCTCTGTCTCTCTCTCTCCCCCCTCCCCCTTCTCCCTCTTTCCTTCTTTATTATG
>NW_020954546.1:29167127-29305593 GCF_900497805.2 Vombatus ursinus
TTCCTTCTTTATTATGTCTGTCTGTCTTTCTGCCTCTTTGCCTCTCTGTCTCTCCATGTGTCTGTCAATATCATTGGTCAGACTTGCTTATTACCCCTGTCACCCACTAAGCCCAGGGTTCTGGGAGCTTCCTCAACACTTTCCCCAGGTTTCTTGCCCTAATTATTCTCATCTAACCCGCTCCTGCCTCCCACCCCTCTAAATTCTGGCTCATTTAATTCCAACCATCCAACTAAGTCCCTTTTGTACAAGGACTTTCCCCCCTCGCTACCCCCCCCCAAAAGAAAAGAGGAGGAAGGAGCCAGGCTGTGCTTGCTCCTTCGATGGATTCAGGGCCTCTGTGAATATCCGCTTAGCTCCATACTCTGTAGAACAAACACAGGGCAGTCCCTGAAAACCTTCATAGTACAATGTGGCTTACAGTGGGAGCATTTGAAATAGGTCCTTCACTCTGGGTGTCCTCTTTTTTTTCCCAGCCCAAGTTTTTATCTGAATTCCCTTCCTCTTTCCTTTGCTTCCCCTCCCTCCTCTTCCCAACCCCCCCAGTCCCTACTTTCCTCCCCAAACCACACACATTCCTTTCAGTAATCAAAGGAGATGCCTACATCCCCTGGGGAGCATGTGAGCATGCGTGTGGGAATGAAAGAACAGAGAATAAAAGGACACATGGAAAATTAAAAACAAACAAACAAGAAGAAGCTATCCCTCCCCTCTCCTCTTCGCCCATCCTGATACCCATCCCCCTTTGGGAAACAATGATTCAAGGAGAGACTCCGGGAGGACAGCTGAGCCTGGTGAGTCGCTTAGAGCTCCCAGCCACCAGCTCCCAGGAGTATTCCCTGGGGAGAGGGGGAAGGGAGGAGGAGGAGTCTGTCTGCCTGCTGGTCTTCCTGGCCTAATGAGCTGAATAGCTCCATCCAATGAGGTCTGGCAGAGGCACCCATCCGAATCCAAAAGATTTCCATCAGCGTATTCTGCTCCTCCCTGAGTGAGACACAGGGGTTGGCCTTCTCACAAAGTTGTCTGCATCCTGCTGGGACAAAACAACTCATTTCCTGACCCAGCTAGTTTGGTTTTCTCCTTGTTGGCAGCCAGTTTTGCTTTTTCCTATGCCCACGTTAGTTCTGTGTTGAGCAGGGAGCTAGACATTGAGTCATTTTCAGCCCAAACAACTGAGAATTTGTTTTCAGTTCATCTTGTGTGAATGTTTTTCAAAATGTGTAATCTTTACGAACTCCAACTGGTAGCCACACAGGGAAGAACAATTAAAAAATTTACTGCTCACACCTATAGAAACATAATAAATGTGTTTACATTTCTATCCCCAAGGCTAATTGTTTAAGTAAGAGGCTCTGCCTTGAAATGAATGTGTTTATTTATTGTAGAACATACAACTTTAGAGCTACATAAGACCTTAGACACCACCCAGTCCAGTCCCCTCACTTTTCTAATGAAAAGATGGAGGCCCAGAGAGGTTAGATGATTTTCCCAAGTCCATACAGCTAATTGTAAATAGATTTGAATATTGGAAGCCTTGGAAATTCATGCCAGGAAACTAGACGCAGAAATCACTTCATTTCCCAAGGGCCAATTAGTAACCAGATTCTTTATTTAAGATAAAGAATTAGCTTCAGAAAATCAAAGTGGAAAACAGAAATGTGATTCATTGGTTTCCTAGTTATTCTTTGAGCAGCAAGGTGGCGCCATAGTGGATTGAGTGCCAGGTCTTCTTGAGTTCAAATTTGTCCTCTGACACTTCCTCGCTGTGTGATCCTGGGCAAGTCACTTAGCCCTGTTTGCCTCAGTTTCCTCTTCTGTAAAATGGGAGAGTTGTGCTAGACGGCCTTTGAGGTTCCCTTCAATTCTAAAGTTTATGAATCCCCTCTTATTTCTTTTAGGCCATCAGTTCCTTTATTCTTTTGTGATTTAATTTTAAAACACAGGTTCACAGAATTCTACTTCATAGTTGGACAAGACCATTAGGACTTATCTCCTCATTCAACAGATAAGGGAACTGAGGCCTGGAGGAGTTAAATGACTTTTTGAGGTTACATAGGCAGCCAATAGCATGGGTAGGATTTGAACTCAGATTCTCTGATTCCAAATCTAGCATTTCTTCCAATTTGCAAAAATTCAGATAACATATAATTTTTAGGAACATATCTATTATATCAAATGTTGTCTACCTGTGTGTACATGTATATGTGCATATACATGGATATATTATACATATATACAATATAAATGGCTATAAATTAACTTAATATGGGACAGTAAAGAATAATTCGGTGTTATTCGTCATTTTTCAGCTCTGTCTGACTCTTTATGACCCCGTTTGGGTTTTCTTGGCAAAGATGCTGGAGTGGTTTGTCATTTGCTTCTCTAGCTCATTTTACAGATGAGGAAACTGAGGCCCAGAAAAGTTCAGTGGATTTCCCAAGGTCACACAGGTTGTTGTTTGTGCAGTTGTGTCCCACTCTTTGTGACCCCATTTGGAGTTTTCTTGGTAAAGATCCTTCTCCAGCTCATTTGACAGATGAGAAAACTGAGGCAAACAGGGTTAAGTGACTTGCTCAGGGTCACACAACTAGTACAGGTCTGAGGCCAGATTTGAACTCAGGAGGACGAGTCTTCCTGATACCAGGCCCGGTGCTCTATCCGCTGTGCCATCTAATAAGTAGCAAAACTCTGACTCCTTTTTATTTTAATGTCTTTTTATAATACAAATAATTTCACCTTAATTTATGTGTTAGTGAGTTTGGATGCTTGTTCACTCACTAGATTTTCTCAAGGTGAGATAGACTTGTATATGTAACAGGAAACCATTTAAAAGTGGAATGCCAACTTGCTTTGGAATATAAATTTCCCACCTGGGTCTCTGTGGCTGAGATCTTGATGCTTAGGTGACAATGATGCCCATGTTCATGATTAGTGAATCAATTGCTGTGCAATTGTCCAATAGTGAGAAGGGCTGCTCCATGGGAGAGTGAGCTTCATATCCTTGGATGTATTCAAGTAAAGGTTTGCACGACCATCTGTCAAGGATGTTGTAGAAGCAAGGTTGACACAGTGGTAGTTACTTTTTCGCTCGACTGGAACCTGGGAGAGAATTGAATTAAAAGGTGTCAAAGGGGTTTTTTTTTTTTTATTTAATTCCTCAAGGGCCCTGAGGCTTTTGAACATTTATAGAGGCAGCGTTCAGAGTGTGAGTGTGATTTTTTTTTCCCCTCTCATGTTGTTTCGCTGTGCTAATTTTATTGGCGGGAATAATGGCCCTAGAAAATGAGACAGCTGGAAGGAAAAGGGTGACATTATACTTTCACCCCCTGACTGCTATTGGGATTAGCTGATGGCCTATAAAATATTTGCTTTGGGGTTGGAGTGGGGGTGGGGAGAGAGAAACCAGAGCCGAAAAGAAAAAAGGCCAAGACGATGAGTTGTGTTTGCTCACAGACTGTGAACATACATCGGAGAAGGTGGTGTGAGGGACTAAGAGTTGGGAGACCTGGTTCTGGCCTGGGGCTGCCCTTAACTCACTGTGGGGGTGTCATGTCATGTCTCTGAGCCCCACCCTCCTCACCTATAAAAATGGGGGCTTTGGACTAGGTGGTTTCTAAGATATCTTCCAAGCCTAAAAATTCTGATTCAATGAATTAAATAGATATTAGACCCGTAGGACTAAAAGATACCCCAGGGATCATCGAGTACGTACGTACATACATACATATGTATGTATGTATGCACATTGTATATGTGTAAACTTAAATGTACACATATATCTATATATCTATGTGTATACATGTGTATGTATTGCAACATGCATATACACGTGTGTGTGTGTGTGTGTGTGTGTGTGTGTGTGTGTGTGTGTGTGTGTGTGAGGGAAAGAGAAAGAGAGAGAAAGAGAGACCCAGACTTCCATTCTTGGAGTATTTTGTGAATTGCTACTGCCATGAAGTGAGATGTCACTCCTTATGGCAGGGAGAATGCAGAGGTGACATACCTCATACCTGTTTGAAGGATGGAATTGGTGCCCAAGCTTCTTGGCAGACGGATACATGTGCTTCCAGTGACCCACGGGCAGAGACACAGGTTTAGAGAGAAGCAGCAGAAATGTAGGGGAAGCTGGCTTGTAAACATATCTCCAATTTCCAGCCTGCCTCCCCAGAGACCACAAGATGGACTTCTTTGAGAGCTCAGGCCCTCTCTTGGTTTGAGCAGAGATCCCATCTCTCTCCCAGCTAAAAAGATCATTTACTCTTGTATATTCTTTGGTATATTCTAATCTGTATAACTTCTGTGATTTCTGTTTGCTGTTTGCTTGGCTAAAAGGGTTTGCTTGCTATTTTTCTCTATTTGTGGTAGACTTTTGTGTCCCCAGCATTTGGTGGGAAGGAGCTACCCTGGTGAGTGTAAGCCAAGGCCTGCCCTCCCTATGAAACCACCAGGGAAGCAACTTTCATTTTGAACCCAGACTCATACCCCTAGACCAGAGAGATATTTGAGGGAGGGGGAATGGCTGTAACTCTAGCCAGGGAATCCTTTTGAAGACTGGAAACGAAAGCCAAGTTAACCCTCCTGGGGCATGCCTGCCCGCCTCTGCCCTCCAGTTAGCTTGCAAATAATGCCTTGGCTACTCTCCACGGAGGTTGGCCAAGACTCAGATCATACCTATTCATGCTACCCATTAGCCATGGCTATACCTTTAGGTAACCCATTGGATACATGCCTTACATTGGGCACACATATCTTACACCTGTATATGGAAATGCAAGAGCCCTAAGGGAAAAGTTGTTGGAGAGCAACTGGAAAAGGGCAGACCATAGCAGAAATGGAGGTCTTCTAAAGCAGAATATCTGATGAATTCTTGACTTGCCATCACCCAGAAGGCTTCTGGCCCAAATCTACTTTCCCAGCCATAGTTCACTCTTTTCTCCTTCACATATTCAACTGGGCTAACTTGCTGTTCCTTCGTCTGGGTCTGTGCTATCTCTGCATTGCCTCTTGGTGTTCTCAGAGTTAATTTCTCCAAGCTGAAAACTCCCTCCCTGCTCATCCTTGCCAATGAAAATCCTTCTCTTCAAGTCCAGCTCAGGGCCCACTTCTTCCATGAAAGTTTCCATGATTTCCACAGTGGAAGTATTCTCTCTACTCAGACATTCTTTTGCCAGCTCTTGGAATCTCTCCTTTATTTTTATCTCATTCTATCCCACATCATGGGCAGCTGGTGGCACAGTGGATAGAGTGCCAGCCCTGGAGTCAGGAAGACCTGAATCCAAATCCAGCCTTAGACATTTATTAGCTGTGTGACCATGGACAAGCCGTTTAAGACTGTTGTCCCAGTTTCCTCATCTGTAAAACGAACTGGAGAAAGAAATGGCAAAACATTCCAATATCTCTGCCAAGAAAACCCCAAATGGAGTCATGGAGAGTCAGACATGACTGAAATGACTTAACAGCAACCACAATCCCACATCATGTTTCTTTATGTGTGTGTTATGGCCCCTCCATTAGATTGTAAGTTCCTTGAGGCTGGGGACCATGTTTTTCATCCTTATAGTCCTAGAACCTGGCCCAGTTTCTTGCACATGTTAGACACTTAGTAGACTTGTAGAATCTAAGAGATAGAATGAACTTTTGAGGTTATATGTGAGAGATTAGCCTATACCTTGATAATAATAGTTAGCATTTATGCACACTTTAAGGTTTGCAGAGCACTTTCTAGATGGTATTGCATTTGAACCTCATAACAACCCTGGGAGATAGATGTTATTATTGTACCTATTTTACAGATGAGGAAACTGAGGTCAATAAAGGGCAAGTGACTTGGCCAGGGTGAAACAGCACAGACGGTAAGTGTCTTGAGACAAGACTTGACCTCAGTTCTTCGTGCCTGCCAATACAACCCCCTATCCACTATTCCAACCAGAGTAGGCATCCTTTCTACACCATCTCTGAGTTCCTCCACTTAAAGAGCTCCAGGAAAAGGGAATTCATGAACTCCAGAAGCAGCCCATTCCACCTGGGGATAGCTCTAATTTTTTTTCAATAATTAATTTATTTATTTTTAGTTTTCAATATTCACTTCTGTAAGATTTTGAGTTTTAAATTTTCTCCCCCTCCTTTTTCTTTCCCCTCCCCAAAACGGTATGCAATGTGATATACGCTCTACATTCATATTAAACATATTTTCACATTAGTCATGATGTAAAGGAGAATTAGAACTAGTGGGAGGAACCATGAGAAAGAAGAAACAAAACAAAACAAAACAAGGAAAGAAAAGGAGAGCAAAGAGTATGCTTCCATCTGCATTCAGACTCCATGGTTCTTTCTCTGGATGTGGATAGCATTGTCTATCGTGAGTCTTTTGGAGGATAGCTCTAATTCTTAGGAAGCTTTCTTATAGCAAGCTGAATTCTGCCTCTCTACAACTTCTCCTGTTTGCTGCTAGATCTGTCCTCTGGTACCGGTTAGAACAAGTGCAATCACTCTTGCACAGGACAACCTATCACACACTGGAAGATGAGTGTCACGTCTCCTCTAAGTCTTCTCATTGTTAATCAACCCACGTTCCTTCAAACAGTCTTCATGTGACATGGTTTCCAGTACCCTCCCATCTTGGTTGTCATCTTATAGATAAGCTCTATTTCATCAATGTCTTTCCTAAAAACGTGATGCCTACAACATTCCCTCCCAATGTGGTTTGACTAGGACTGAGTACCAAGATACTATCAGCTATCTCCCTTCTTCTAGACTATATGCCTCTCTTAACATTACCTGGGGGGCAACTAGGTGGCACAGTGGATAGAGCATTGGCCCTGGATTCAGGAGGACCTGAGTTCAAATTTGGCCTGAGACACATAACACTTACTAGCTGTGTGACCTTCGGCAAGTCACTTAACCCCATTGCCTAGTCCCCCCAAAAAATAAAAAGAAAACACTACCTGGGAGAGAATTAGTTTGTTGACTGCCATGTTGTGCTATTGACTCACATGGAGTCCACTAAGACTCCCAGATCCTTTTCACAAGAATCCTTTCTTGTCTAGCCATGTCTTTCCTATCCTGAATTTTGGCTCAAGCAGAGAAATTTATGCTCTCGCTGCTGAACGTCACCACAATAGAATCAGTCCATCATTTTCACTTGCTGAGATCTTTTTGGATATCTTTCATCCGCCGTGTTAGCCAGCTGTCCCTCCCAGCTTTGTGTCTCACACAAATCTTCCAAGCATGTTGTCTATATCTTATCTAAGTCATTGATTAAAATGTCAAACAACGCAGGACCATAGACTGATCCCCAGGGCACTGCGCTAGAGAATTTCCTCCAAGTTGATATCAGCACATTAAAGGCTGACTTCTCTTTCGAGTCTTTGGAATCTATTTAGTTGAACCAGCATCAAGATAACTTTTCTCCATCTCATTCGTAAGGCTGGCACAAGAGACTTTGTCAGATGCCTTGCTGGAAGCATTTCCTTGATCTGTCCACCATTTCTCCTAAAAGGGGAAATGAGGTTAGTCTAGCATGACCTGTGCTCATCCAAAGCGTTTGGATTGAATGGTGCTCAATAGTTGTCTTTGAATATTTGAAGGGCTGGCATGCAGAAGTGTTAGCCTTGTTCCGCTTGGCTCTAGAGGACAGCCAGCCCCAGAAGCATTGAGGGGAAATGGCAGAGGCCATTCTAGGCTTGATGTTAGGGAAAACTTCCTAACCAAGAAAGTGATCCAAAAGTGGAATAGGCTGTCGTGGGAGGAAGTGAGCTCTCCGTCATCAGAGGTATTTGAGCAAAGGCTGAATGACCACTTGTCAAGTCCGTTGTAGAGAGGATTCTTTTTCAGTTTGGAGATGGAGTAGATGTTCTCTGAGGTCCTTTCTAACTCCGAAATGCGTCAATTATACAAAGTTAACAGGGAGGCAGATTTCATCTTTATATGAGGGAAGGGCTTAGTAACAAATGTAGCTTCCCAATGATCCAAAAGGCTGCAGTTGTGAAGGAGTGAGGTCCCTGTTCCTGAGTGTTTCCACAGAGGTTTGATGGCTCCCTGTTGGGGAAACCTCAAAAGGGATTCCAGAAAGGAGTTAGACTAGATCAAGGGTGGGGACCTCATGTGGCCTTCTAGGTCCTCAAGTGCAGCCCTTTGACGGAATCCAAATCTCAAAGAACAAATCCCTTTACTAAAGGGTTTGTTCTGTAAAACTTAGACTCAGTCAGAAGGCCACACCCGAGGACCTAGAAGGTCACATGTGGTCTCGAAGCCTGAGGTTCCCCACCCCTGGACTAGATGAACCCTCCAATTCCCTTTTAGTTTTATGTTAATAGGTAATGGGAGAACTAGAAAATGTACCCTTAGAAAAATCAACAGAAATAGAATTGTGTTGGTCAAAGCCAGTGGGAAAAACCTTACTCCTTTTTTTTATTGTCATTGCTGATCTCTCATGAGGTTTCCCTTTGGGACACAAACCAGCCAGTGATGCTCCCCAGCCATCTGCTTCTTAGAAGTTATTGCATCCTTATTTGGGGATTAGATTTTCAGTTCTAAAGAGAGTTCGTGTGTCTTACATCTCACGTTTTGTAAAGAACAGTTTGCTGGTCAGTGAAAAATAATGGGAAAGGGGAGGTACAGGGAGATGCCTAAAGGTTTCTCTTTTTACCAATTTGCCCTCCACAGGCTATTCGCTAGAGAGCAGATCTTTTACACAATGGAATTCATTGTGTGTTCCCTGGCACAGATACCTACCCCTGTCGCTGAACTGGGCTCCTTGTGGGAACAGCCTCTGGATTTAACTCATTCTCCCCCAAAAAGGAACTTGAAAATTACAACTGAACTGCATTTGGAGCAGGCAGCAAACAATTCCTCTGTGCTTTATGCCATAGATGTGCCACTGAAAAGCTACCAAGCAATTGGAGTTTTTGTAAAATGAATCTTAAATGCACTTGGAGAAGGAAGGTGTTGGGGGCGCGGCAGCAATTGCCTTACAGACTCTGCTAGGAATCCTTGCGCAAAATTGATCAACAAGCATTTATTAAGTGCCATTCACTGTACTAGGTGCTGGGATAGAAAGACAAAGAATGAAATAATCCCTACTCTCTAGGAGCTTACAAGCTAATGGAGAATTAGCTTAGCAAGTAGTGTTGCTTTCCACCCTCTTGGGTGGAAAGGGTTTATCTGCTTTGCAGGGACTGGTTTTTATAGCTCAGTCCTTTTAAAAATTTTATTTTTATTCTCAACAAACGGGCATTTGGGTATGCATAATAGAACAGGAGAGGATTATACATGAAACTGCCAGTCTCTATTATTCACATCTTGCTTTTCTTTTTAAATATATAATCAGATTAACCTATATAGCTTAATTCTTTTTGATTAATTGTTTTTCATAAGCAAAAATTCACTTTATCTCTCTCACACTCCTCTTATTGAAAAACAAATAGAAAAACAAAACCCTTGTGACAAATACACATAGTCAATCAAAACAAATTTCATCAATAACCATGTCCAAAAATGTCTGTCTCTTCCTGCATCTTGAGTCTACACCACTCTGGAAGAAGGTGGACAGCATGTTTCATGCTGATCCTCTGGAATTATGGTTGATCATGGAGTTGAGCAGAGTTCTTTAAATCTTCCGAAAGGATTAATTTATAAAATAATATTTTAATCATATAAATTGTTCTCCTGCTTCCGCTTCCTTCACTCTGCGTCAGTTCATACAAATCTTCTGAGGTTTCTCTGAACCCATCCCCTTCATCATTTCTTATAGCACAAGAGTATTCCATCGCATTCCTATGCTGGAACTTCTTCAGTCTTTCCCCAATTGATGAGCACCACCTTAGTTTCCGCTTCTTTTCTTATGAAAAGCAACTCAGTTCTTAAAGGGAGGCTCTTGGCATGGAATTGATTTCAGTTTCTTTCCTTTTTCTTCAGAACTGGTCAGGAATGGAGTGTCAGTTCAAGCTGCTGAGGATGGCCGTGGCCTTGATCTGTAGTAAGTGTCCATTTGCCTAACCCCTTAAAGTTTGCAAAATGCTTTATACCCAGTATCTCATTGTAACCTCATAGCAACCCTGTGAGGTAAAGGACTCCAATTTTTAATCCCTATTTTTTTTTCAGTTATGTAGTTTATTTTTAAATTTTTTTTATTTTTTTTTGTTTTTAGTTTTCAACTTTCACTTCTATAAGATTTTGAGTTCTAAGTTTGCTCCCCCTCCCCAAGATGGCATACAACCTGATATAGGCTACACATGTACAAACAATCGTTTTTAATCCCCATTTTACAGATAAGGAAATTGAGATGTGAAGTGACTTGCCCATGGTCACACATTTAATGATCTTCAGAGGTGGAATTCAAACTCAGGTCAAGAGAATTTCCCAGGATTCCTCTTTGCCTCCTACATGGGGACGCAGAGAAGGAGGCATGACCATAGTAGCCCAGACTGGACTGAGTAGGCACTGACAGTGAATGGGGCAGCCTCATTCTTCTTGGTTGAAAGAGAAGTCTGCATAAGGAAGAAGGTCAGCAGGAGGGCTCTGCCTTTACCCCCTGCACCATACTTCCAATCTACCTTAGGAGTTAACTTGGAATAGCTGCCCAACCCTGCACAGAAATTAATTTAAGGAACATTTATTAAGTACCTACTGTGTGTGCTGCACTGTGCTGGGCACTGAACATGAATTTTTTTGGGGGGGGGGGTAGGGATAAAACCTATTATTTCATCAGTGTGGCCTCAGAAAGACATAGGTTAAAGTACTGCTTCTGACACATAATGACTTACCCAGCAACCCTGGACAGGTCACTGAAATTTTCAGTGTCCCTAAGCCCTAATGTGATTCTGTGATTTTAAGAAGTATGCATCATTAGGCAATGTTTTTGGTCTTCTTTTGGCCTCAGTTTCCCTATGTGTACAATGAGGAGGGTTGGAAGAGATGATTTCTAAGGTCTTCCCCAATTGAAAGATTACCATAGAGCTTTTAATAAGAGATGGGTAGGCTTAGAATCCTAGCTCAGGGCTGAGATCCCACAGTCTTGGGGAAAGCTAGAGAGCTGGGACTTGTTTCAGCATCTATAGCCAGATAAGAAATCTGTTTCCCTAGGGGCACCAGATTAAAAAATAACAACAAAACGAGTTTATATGCACTAATACCTTTTCTCTTTTTCCATTGAGAGGAGGGAAGGAAGCAATCTGTGTAAGCCCTGATTTCTTTCTTTAAAAAACAAAAGTGCCCAGTCCTGAGACTCATAAAAGAGCCAGTGATGTTTGGGGGTAAGACATTGTCACATTAGACCTCTTTGTGCCTCAGGGTACCCTGGGAAATGGGCAGCTTAGGGTGCAGAGCACTGCTGAAATTGATGGTTGTTGTGCTGCCATCTAGAGGTGACATTTAGAGTTACAGGATAAGAGACTGGAGAAGGGACAAATTGAGAAATCCATTAGAGCAATGGGCTCCAAGTCGAACAGAAACAAGGGCTGCTAATCCATACATAAAGATCCCCGTGGGCTTGGTTTTCAAATTTAATGTTATCTATGTTTTATTATTTTTTATTATTTTGCTAAATCTTTCCCAATTACATTTTAATCGGTTCAGGATGCACTAGTATTGTTGCTGCTGTGTTTGACCGCTCTGAGCAGGGTCTCTGTGCAGTTCTGCTTAAATTAAATAAACAAACCGTCATCACCATCATTATGCCCATCATAGGGATTTCTTCTAAGTCGAAAGTATCAGAAATATAGGTTACACATTAAAAGGTGAATGTCCATTTTAGAGATAGGAAAACTGAGAACCAGGTAGATAAAGAGACTCATCATGGTGGCCCATAGCATAACCTCAGAGGTATGAGGCCTAGGGTCCTGTTCTCCTGACCAGTGGGAACTGGGATGGATTTAGAGACAAAAGAACCCACCTAAGACCGGTCGTGTGACCCTGGGCAACTCACTTAACCGGTCCTTGCAAAATGGGGCCCCCTAGGATCTGTTCCAACTTTAATTCTATGACTCTATGAGTGC
This sequence comes from Vombatus ursinus, assembly GCF_900497805.2. Lineage (NCBI taxonomy): Eukaryota > Metazoa > Chordata > Mammalia > Diprotodontia > Vombatidae > Vombatus > Vombatus ursinus. Next base: position 29,179,121 of record NW_020954546.1, read on the forward strand.
TGGCTCCACCACTTACTACCAGTGTGACCTTGGTCAAGTCACTTATCTTTTCTAGGCCTCAGTTTCCAGATCTGTAAAATGAGGGAGACAGACTCGATGACCTTTGATGAAGGGAGACAGACTCCCTTCCAGCTTTTCTCTTCCATGACCTTGCTCTGTCCCATCACCCACCTGGCCCCCTCTCTGTTTCTCCCACCCCTTGCAGTGAGCATGGAGTTTGGCAGGGCCGTCTGGCTGCGCTTCCACCCATCAGCGTACCCCCCATGCCCACACCCTAGCTTCGTGGCCCACCTGGGTGGTGTGGCAGTGGGCATCACCCTGGGCGTGGTGGTCTTAAGGAACTATGAGCAGAGACTCCAGGATCAGTCGCTGTGGTGGATCTTCGTGGCCATATATACAGTCTTCGTGTTGTTTGCAGTCTTCTGGAATGTCTTTGCCTACAGCTTATTGGACCTCCGGCTGCCCCCTCCTCCATGAAGAGCCCCCTCGAGATGCTGCTGATGGAGATCAAACTCTTGAGCATTTTCATTTTCATTTATTCTTCATCGCCAGCTTGGTTTAGAAAGGGAAGGAAGAAACGCGATGTTTGGTGGCTCTATTTTTGTATATGGGAATTGGAAGGGCTGCAAAGGAAAGTGCTAGCCAAAGATATTCATTGAAAGGCCATTATAAAGATGAAGAAGGCAATGTTAGTTCTTGCCAGAGCAGGCCCAGGGTTGGGAATTCTGGATGCAACTGGGGAGCCTGGGCTTGTTCCGGGTGAATTCAAGTTAACTTCTTACCCCTTCCCTAACCTAAAACTGAACAGTGCCCCCCCCTCCACCAAAATGTGATCCTAAGAGATGAGCAGAGGCCTAGCTCTTGAAATGACATAGCTGGCCCAGTGTCTAATACTGCTAAAACCTGGAGAGGACAGCGGAATAAGGACACTTCCTCTGTAAAGTAGCTGGACTAGAGCTGAATGAACAGCCAGTAGGGGAGGTCATCCAGCCTTCCTACAATGGATAGAGCAATGGACTTGCAGTTGGGAAGACCTGGATTCTAATCTATGTGACCCTGGGCAAGTCATTTACTTTCCCTGAGCCTCAGTTTCCTCTCTTGTAAAATGAGGGGGTTGGACTCAGTGGCTTCCAGGGTCCCTTCTAGCTCTAATTCTTTGCTTCTATAATCCTGTGGGTATAATTGACAAGGTGGGATTCTCCACTCAGAGTAGAGGGTTGTCCCCATACGAGCAGGGTGTGTGTGTTATTTTCCTCTAAGATCTCAATTCAGAAGGGTGGAAGGAGGCCAGTACCTGCCTGCCCAGGATGAATTAGAGTCTTAGCCCAGCCCTCCCTCCACCCACTAATTGCCCCATTCCTGGTGAGCCTGTTCCTATCCGGAAAGAAGCCTAGACTAGGAAATAAACGCAGGGTACCTTGGATGTTGCTTGGCACCAACCCTCCCAATGCACAATCTCATACACCTCTCTGGTCATACCACCCCAATCCCTGGGTTTTGCTGCTTGGTTTCCCTCTATTTGACATTTTGCCCTAATGTCCTGGCTCCTTTTTTACCTAAACTTTATTCCTAGGGTCTTCTCCGTACCCTGCCCAGCTCTACCACCACCCTGTACCTCCCATTCCATCCATGAACACAAGAATTTGTTTGGGATGTTGCCTATTGGGAACAAAGAGTAGGTGATGACTGTTGGGCTTATCCTCTTAACAAAAGCTTCAGTGTTCTTCTATGGACCCTCCCACTGCATCCGTCCCCCTCCCTCTGGTGATCCTGCCAGATTTGTGAACCAGAGCAGAAACAATGACTTCACAGCCTTCCCTGGAGATCCTCTGAGCTGTGGGAAGAGTGGAGGGAGGGTGGGGGGAACAAGATGAAAAGCAGCTAGAATGGTGAAGAGCCTTGAGTCCATGCCATAGAGCACCAGCCCTGGAGTCAGGAAGACCTGAGTTCAAATCCAGCCTCAGACACTGAACTAGGTGTGTAACCCTGGGCAAGTCACTTAACCCTGTTTGCCTCAGTTTCCTCATCTGTAAAAATGAGCTGGAGAAAGAAATGGCAAACCACTCCAGTGCCCTTGTTTGGTTACGACTAAAACAACAACAAAACAAAATTGAAGGAATTGGGAACATTTAGTATGGATCGGGTAAGACATGAGAATGACATCATAGCTCTATCCAGGTATTTGAAGGGCTGTCACCTGGAAGAGGTCCTGGACATTCTGTTTGACTCCTGAAGACAGAGCTAGGGCAATAAGGGAAGTTACAAAGCAGGCAATTTGAAACTGAGGCCAGGAAAAACTTCCTAACCATTAGAATTGTTAAAAAAAAAAAAAATTAACAGTCACCTTGGAGGTGACGAGTTCCCACCTTAAGGTCTTTGAGCAGAGGCTGGAGGAGCATCTCTTGGGTATGTAAGAGTGGGTATTCTTTGAATCGGGTCAGGCTAGATCTCCCAGAGGACCTTTCCAATTCTGAAATGCCAGGGTTTTCTATGAATAGAGGAGACTTAGAGAGAGGAGGGGAGTTTCCCTTGGGTTTCCTTTTAGCAGAGTCCAGATTTTGAGATTCTACTTTTTAATTACCTCTGGAGATGTAGTAATTACCAAAAAAAAAAAAAAAAAGAGTTGTATTGTATTGTAGGTCCATTTGGGTGGGAACCTTGCCAGGAAATGGGAGACTAGGAGAAGAAAAACTGAGGCTTTGGGGTCAACTTTGGCATAATCCATGTCACCATGGAGATGAGACCCTCTCTCAGAGCCTCTCCCACAAGTGCCCATTTCAACATGTTACTGTCTGGGGCACTCTTGGATGGTTTCTGCTGGAGAGTCTCATCTCCATGGCAATGTAGGTCACACAGGCAAATCCTTTCTCCTGTGTCCCATCGTGCCATGGAGCTGTCCCTGTGGAACACAAGCTCTGATCAGCCCTACCAAGCCAAGAAGGCTTCAAGCATGGATCCAGCTGAGAATTGGTCTAGATGTGTTGGGAGAGGCATGTTAACCAGGTTCGCCACAGCATCTCCTCACACATGATGACTAACTAGTGCCCAGGGGAGGGAATATCCTCTCTGACAAAGTCCTACATCCTTGAAGTATTCAGTAGTCTTGGGAAACTAAGACCCCTATAGAAGTGAATTGGAAGATAAGAGGCTGCAATGGGAGGCATATTGGTTAGGTGGAAAGAAGGAGTTCTGGATATCTATTGAATACTGCAGTGAGACATGTTAGCATCTCATAGTAGAATCAGAGTATTAGCCCTAGAAAGGAGATCATTTAGCCCGACTCGGTCAGTTTACAAAGGAGGAAACCGAGACCCAGAGAGGTGAGGAATCAATCTCCATCTACCTGGGCAGAGATGGGTCCTATACCAGAGGGTTCATTTTGACTGTTCTTAGAAACTCCCATCCATCTGTTGGAGTTGGCCAGACAGCCAAGAGACAGCTTTGGAACAGTTCAGCCCCGAGGGGCTAAGCTTTTTGCTTCTTCAGAATGGCAGACGGCTGGATCTAGGGAGCAGCTTTTGGTTAGTCATGTGCCCAAACAGAATCCCTGGAGGTTGGCAGAGTAGCAGTTAGCTTTCTATGGCAGTTGGAGTTGGGTTGTCTGGAAGGGCATCTAGGTTTATCCCCATGACAATGGGTTTAAGGTGGGCTTCCAGGAGCTCAAGTCAGTGCTTTCCCTGGGGAAAAAAAAATCTGTAGTCTATACCACTGGGACACCAGGGAAACCCCTAGTTGCTTCCTGGGGGTGTACCATCCCCTTCCCAGGTAGCTTCTGCCCAGGACCAAAGTGGAATTCTCCCCCAACCTTTCCACCCTTGAGTCCTAACAAGCAGAGCAGCTATAGTCAGCTCTAAACCCTACACCAAAGTAGCCCATGGGCTGTGCCAAGGACACAGCTGAGTGCTACCTGCTTGCCTTTCTGCAGCAACCCGACACTGGGCTTCCAGATCTTTTGGCTGGACTGACTGATCTTAGCTGTGTAGATGAACACACACCCCTACCTCATTCCCCAGGGGTACTTTGGTTTTGCCCGAGCTGGTGCTCTCCCCTTTTGGGAAATAGGTACTTGGGTTAAAGTGATGGCGGAGGAGAGTTGAGATGGGTAACTCAGTGGCAGTGATGCTTATTGCTAAGGAGTATGGTTGGAGAGGGGAAGAGGAGCTCCTGAGATCTCTGTTCTACATCTCTTGGGTTTCATCCTCCATTTTGCCTGGGGAAGAGGGGCAGGAGCAGACAGAGCCAACAACTCGATCTTGCAAGAATACTGTCTGCATTAAGGGATTCTCCTAGCTGCTATGCTTGGGCAATCTTGCAAGTCTTCAACCCTAGAGCTGTGGGTGGGAAGGGAGAAATCTGACTGCTTGATCCCCTTAGTGAAAGATGGTGATGAGATGCTGAGAAGCACCTTGAGGCCAGTCCACTTTGCTCCAAACTTCAGCCCTGAGCTCATTCTCTAAAGGGGGATGGGGACTTGAGTGCGGAAAACACACACACACACACACACACACACACACACACACACACACACACCAGTCTGTTAACTCTACTTTCCCAGGAATGAGGAAATGTTGGCCACCCTTTCCCCCTGTGGTTCACACTCGTTACCTTCCTCAAATGCCTGATTCTACCCTCCTTGACCTCTCTGATGCCCACAATTGACTGCTGTTTGCTTTCTGGAGAAGGGTATCCTCACATGACATTGATTCCCTCACTCTCACCAAGCTGCCCTTTTATTGAACCAACCCTGCAGGTTGTCCATGAGACCTTGGAAGTTGAGTCACATGTGGGCAGAAGCTTAATCCCCCATCCTGCCTTCTCAGATCTCCACTGAGCATGTTGAACTCAGTGAACTGGGCAGCCTTGGGAATCCCTGCCAAGAGGAGAGGAGTAGTTGGCTGTATTCTGCCTTCCAGGTGTCCCAGGGCCACAAGAACACCAACCACTCTCATTTCAGGGTCAGTTGCCCATAGAAAGAGGGGTTTGCCAAGAACCTGCAGCACCTACTCTCTCCACCTCCTGTCACCTAGGTACCCCTAAAAGCCACTCATTCCTTAATCCCCCACTTATAACAGGCAGTCAACAACTCGTGTCTTTTTAATTTTTTCCCTATTCGTTCCCTTTCCCAGTGTAGTTACTCCAGTTAGTCTGATGTTGAAGCCAAGGGCTTGGGTTGGGAAAAGTGGGTAGGGAAGTGCTGAAACTGGTTTAAATCTTCAGTCTAGACTAGAACAAGGCCTAGGGGAAGACAGGGGCTGGTGTTTTGAGGGTCTTGTCTAATTTGAATTCAAAGGATACAAAAATGGCAGTGGGATTCCCATGTTAAATAGAAAAATAATCACAGTATTTGGAAGAGGGGGGAGAAGACCCTACAAAGGAGAAATGTGTTTTAAATGATGCGACTAATCATTTGGGGTTTTAATTGGGGAAAGCTCCTTAATGAGGCCTTTTTACAATGGCAGCAAGGCCTGGACAACCAACCATCAGCTGAGGGCACTTCCTCTGCTGGTGAGGACCTGCAGCTAGCTTTCCGTAAGAATTGTTAATACCTAGAGACAAATGGAAGTCATCATTCACCAAACCCAATACAGTTTCCTCTCGGCTCCGATTCAGTTTGCAAATAATGTTGATTCCTGGGGCCTGTGGATTTCTTCTATTTTGGATATCATCAGTGATGCTTCCCATGGTAACCAGAGCATCGATAACATTTCTGCCTTAAATAAAAGTGCCCAACAGACAATTCCCTTTTCCTCCAAGGGCTAGAGAAAGTTGATAGTTGAGAGGTAGCCCGAGTTGCAATGTTTGTTTCTAAATATTTTTGTATTGTGTACATTCTGTATATTTTTGTTGTAACAAATATTATTTGAGCACAGAATCCATTAAAGATTCTTTTGGGTAAAGCCATTGGTTATGGGAGGTGCCTCAATGAACTGGAACCTAGCTTTTCCTTCAGTCTGGGAGAAATCAGAAAGATTGTAGGTTTGTGACTTACAAATGACCAGTGGCTGGAGTTATTATTCTCAGAAGGATGTTTTTAATGCATAAAAAAATAAACAAGCTCACAGACCAGGCTAAGAACACTTACTTCTAGGTTAAGGTTCTTTTTATGTCTAGGCTGAAAGTGTCTCAGGAATCAGAGACCTGGCTTCAAATCCCATCTTTGACCCCCATACCTGTGTGACCTTGAACAAGCCGTATCATCTCTGTGGGTCTCAGTTTCCTCATCTGTGATGTTGGAAATGAGCTACACATGTTTGGGGGGGGGTGGGTAGAGGGGCCATGATATGTCTATAGCAGAGGGACAAAGTAGAAAAGCCAAGATAAACACCCCCAAGAAAACTGTACCAGAGGAACACATACAAAAGGTCAGACCCCTGACCTGGAGACTGGGGCCTGCCGGGGATTAGGGTGTCCCCAAACCAGAGATATATAGACTTTGAGGACAACTGTTTAAAATGGGGCACAGGCTTCAAAAGGTGGCTCTTAAGGGGAATTCTTTCTTTTTCCTAGATTAGGGAGTCCTTAACCTTTTTTGTTCTATGGACCCTTTTTGAAATTGGATGAAACTTATAGACCCCTTCTCAGAAGAATGTTTTTAAATGTATAAAATAAAACACATAGGATCACAAAGAAAATTAATTATATTGAAATCGTTGGCAAAGTATTTTTTAAAAACAAGCCCAGGATCCCTGGGTTTGGGACCCTTGCTTTAGATTTTTAGCTAAGGGATGTTTACTTTGCTGTTTTTCTTCCCCTGCTCCAGCAAATCCAGGCTGCGAAACTGTTTCACACTATAAATCTCTGGGCTTTGTTTTTTAATGTCTCAGAGGGTTTCCCAGAATTGCTCTGGGAGGCGAGCCCAGGCCCGAGGACCAAGATGACAGTTCTCTTTTGAGAGTGTCCAAGGCTTGTTAGAGGAAAAAGGGGAGGGCAGGGAAAAGGGAATGGGAAGGAGGCCAAGTTCATCACTGTCTCCCATTCAGCCTTCCTATGATTTAGGGCAGGAGCGACAAATCGGGGGCTCACCCCCAGCAGCACTGGAAAAGAGCTGGGGGAGGATAATAATAGCTAGCATTTATATAGCATGTTAAGGTTTGCAAAGCATTTTGCAAATACTACCTCATTTGATCTTCACAAGAACCCTGGGGGGTAAGTCCTATTATCATCCCCATTTCACAGAAGAAGAAACTGAGGCAGACAGAGGCTAAGCAGCTTGCCCAGGTTCCCACCAGCAGGATTTTAAGGTCCAGCCTTCTGCCTTAGTTTGGTGAAGGGTTTGGGTTCTGGAGCAGTCACTGCTCTTCTCCTCAAAGAGGAAAAACCATTATCCCTTCCCCATTTCCTCCTTCCTCCCTTCTCTTCTTTCTCCCCTGAGAGAGCTGGCCTGGGAGTCAGAAAGACTTAGGTTCAAGCACTGCCTCTGATACACACAGGCTGTTACTCGAAGTGAATCACTCAACCTCTCAGGGCCCTAAACAACTTGCTGGTTTTATTCCTCATTGGTGTCTCATCAGAAATTCCAACTTGCTCACCATTAATTCTAGCGTTGTAGGTCAGCTGGCTTATTTGTAAGACTTGGCCTTTCTAGGCCTAGTACCTCAGCTTCCAACCTCGTCACTCACCTGCTCCCTCCCAAGCTTACCAAAGATGCCTGATGGCCAAGTCCAATGGCCTTTTCTCAGTCCTAATCCTTCTTGACTTCTCTGTAGCATCTGACTACCCTTTCCTCCTAACCACTCCCCTTCCTCGGGTTTTCAGGACACTGCTCCCAGCTGGTGCTCCTCCTACCTCTTTGAATACTCTTTCTGTCCCCTTTACTGAATTGCTATCCATGTTCCAGCCTCTGTGTGTACATACACCCCAGGATGCCTCCGTAGTGTACATGCCCTTCTTTTCTTCTCTGTCTGTTCTCTCTCTCTGGTGTTATTAGCTAGTCAGTCAATTAGCATTTATTAAGCCCCCTACTATGTGCCAGGCACTATCAGCTTCTATAGGTTCAATTGTCACCTATATGCTGACGACTTCCTAGTCTATATATCCAGCCCTAGCTTGTCTCTTGAATTCCACACCTGTACCACCAACTAATCTCAATCTCTAACTGGATGCCCCCCAAGCATCTCCAACTCAACACGACCAGTATCTGTCCCCCTAAACCCTATTTCCCAAACTTATTTCTCAACCTTCTAGTCACCCAGATTCAAAGCTTTTGAGTCGTCCTTGACTCCTCTCTTCCTCACTCCCCCCATCTCACTGGTTGTTAAGCCTTGTCAATTCTGCCTCCATACTTCTCAACTCTGTCCCCTTCTCTCTACAGACTGAGTCACCATCCTCGCTCAAACCCTCATTACCTCTCATTTGGACTAACATAAGTTTCTTAATAACCTCTCTGCTTCCAATCTCTCCCCTCTCCAATAAAACCTCCATGAAGTTGCCATGCTCATACTCCTAACACATAGGTCTAACCTCTGCCACTCCCTTACTCGAGGAGCTCCAGTGGCTTACCCTAGCTCTTAAGATAAAATACAACCTCCTCTGTTGGGCTCTTAAAGCCCTCCAAAATCTGGCTCCAACCTACCCTTCCCAAGGTTATTGTGAAGATCAAATGAGCTAACATTTGTAAAGTGCCTAGCATGGTGCTTAGTACATGGGAAGTATTCAGTCAATGATTGTTGCATGACAACAGGCAACATTCTATGACTTTCATCTTGTTTTCCAAAGAAAGACATTAGAGAGAAAAGCTGTATTTGGGCATTTGCACCCCAGTGTTATCCTATCCAGGAAGCATGTAAGAAGGTAATCATGTGACTTAATGTGTGGGTTATGTTAACCTCCCAGTGGAAAGATTCCTTTAAAGAAAATGGAATTTCCACTCATCAATAAGACAAAAGACTGGGGAAATATTGTCTTGAGAACTGAAATGTTTCTCAAGAAAATCGTGGGCTTCCCTGTCATCTAGTGCAAGGTGTATTTACTCCTACAGGCATCATTTGGTGGTTAAAATGGATGAAGGGGAGGAAAATGGAGGGAAGGGAAAGGAAGTGACCTAGGCTTCTGAGGTCTCACTTTCTGGATGGTGAATAAGGAAGTCGTCCTTACCCCTCCCATCCCATTTGTCTACCAAGAAGGAAGAGAAAGTTCAGAACTGCTACACAGAAGGATAACCTTTATTTTAATGGCAATAAAAACTCCCCATGATTAAAATTTTTGAGAATCCATTTAATTTTTAAGACTACCATAATGAAAAGCTAAGTTCAGGTGGGGGTAGATAGGTTTGGACATATGATTGTATTGTTCCGAGTAACTCAGCACAATGAAACTTCCTGTACAAAAACAGATAGGCACCTTCTCTAAAACTTGGTCTGGGGCACTGAGAGGTTAGGCAATCTGCCCAGGACCACAGCCAACACGTGTGAGGGGTAGGATGCGAACGTAGTCTTTTTTTAACGGAGGCGACCCTGATGAAATCACAGGTCTGATTCCTAACCCCCCCCAAAAAAAACCAAACACCTTCAATGTATAGCAAAGTGAAGTGTACATAGTAGGTGTTTAATAAATGTTTCTTAGATGAATTTCTGTGCCTTAGAGGAGAAAAAGGGGGGAACACTGCCAGTCATTCTGAAAGGGCAGATCACTGGTGTAACTCAGCACTTAATAGGAATTTAAAGAAATCTGAGATGATTCCTCAGCTTAAAGGCCTTCAGGACTTCTCTACATCCCCAGGGCAGTAAAAATACAAGATTTATGTTTCCTATTACAAGGTTATAGAATCTCCTCTAAGTCTAGGGAAAGCAGGAATCAGCATAAAGGCAGGGGTCTGGGCACAGCCTTCCAAACCCACTATTCTATGATTGACAAGACTAAATAATAATGATCAAATATGGGGTTTATTTAAATAGCTATAGACAAGGAAAACCACTGCTACATCTGGGTAGCTGCAATCTGTTTCCGTGGAAAGAAGATATCCAATTATCTCGAGAGCAGACTTTCCATTGATTTGGTGCAAAACGATTTGAGGATAAGAATGAAAGTATAGAAATCAAAAACCAATGCCCGAGTCTGAGTGTAGTGAAGAATCTTTGTTGAGTTTCTGAGGTTATGTGCTGCCAATAGAATGCCTTGGTTTTTCTTTTCCCCCATCCCTAATTACTCAAAGGACAAACAACCAGCCAACCAACCAGTAGAGCGTTTGAAGCTTTATGAAAAAAAGAGCAGTACACTCTTTAAAGGGTTAGTTCAATTCATTTTTGTGGCTGTCCTAGAAACCAACTAATGTTTTCCTTTCGAGTTGGCTCATCTACTCTACAAGCTCATTTTACAATTTGTTACAAATTCAAGTTTTATTTGCACATCAGCACCAGGGCTGACCATATTGACGCTGCCATTATCCAACAGAATACATCAGGCACCCACAGAGTGCAAAGCTTTTAAGACATGGGCTGTGTTCTAGACCTGTCTTTGCAATGCTTTTGTGAAGAGAGTCTGCCCCAAGTCTCGAATTGTATCTTCTCCAAATAGCTACAAAATGCTAAATCCAATGGTGATTGAGAAAGAATCATGATGATTTTCTGCCAGGGAAAATGACTTAACAGTGTTTTTAAACAAAGGAATGGACTAAAGAGAGAGGTTACAGAATTTCTTTCTGTGAGCCTAGAAAAATAGGATTGCCCACACAAAGACAGAGGGCTAGAGAGATAAGTAGCCTCCAGTTTTCAACCCCAAGATTCTATGATTGATGAGGTTAAAAGCTGACAAAGAGAGTAACTATGTACTTGCACACTTTTATCCCTAAGACTCAAAGGAAAATGTTTCCACTGGTTTTTACATAATTTAAACCACCAAAAGACTGCAACCTAGAATTAGTCTGAAATCACCTAATGCTTTTGGACAGCATAACCCATTACGACAATGACAAATTGGTTCCAATGGATCACGAGAGTATGACTGCACAATACTATGTTGCAGCAATTTCAGAGTACATAAAAACAAATGATTAAGAAGTCTAGGCTGAAGCTTCTTCTCTCATGAACTCTTCAAGGGCCAGGATCACATTTTTGGCTTCTGGCATTTCTTCATGCTCCACTTTCACTATCTTCAGTAGGATATCTCCACTGCCACAGTTCTTCAGAAATAAGTAACATTTAAACAGGGCATAATGATTCATTTCTGCCTGGCGAATAAACCTCTTCAGGTTGTTTGTGTCTTGGATAGCCTAGAAAAGAGGGACGAGTTAAAGGTATGTAGTTTTCGTCTTTGTAAAGGGTGGGGAATTAATAACAAGTTCTAAATAATGCTTAAGTATCATCTGAAATGCATTGAGCTAGGAAATATGGCAAAAGATGGAAGAAAGTCATTGTTGGAGGGGTTATGGGAAGACAGGCGCGTTAATTTACTGCCGGTGGAACAGTCAATTGATTCAACCATCTGGAAAACAATTTGGACTTACTCAAGAAAAGTCATTAAACTGTTCATACTTTGAACAGATCATAACAGTAGGTTCCTTATAGAAGTAATATAGGAGACAAATTTATAGGCACAGAATCAGAGCTCTTACTACTGGGACTACACCCCAAGGAGATTATTGACAGCAAGTAAAGACCCATTGTACAAAAATAATCATAGCAACCTTATTTATGATCAGGAAAATCTTGAAACAAAACATGGGCCTGATTGACTGTGGAATGGCTGAACAAATTACAGTAAATGGAAAAATATAAAAGTACTATACCAAGAGGAAAGTTAAATATGAAGAATTTAGAGAAACAAAGAAAGATTTACATGAGGTAATGCAGAACAAGGAGAGCAAAGCAAAAACAAACAAACAAAAAAACCCGATCGCAACGTTCTAAAGTTAACTGGGAGAGGCAGCAAAACTCTGCCCAAATACAGCAGTCAATGTTAGCGCCATATTGCCACCATTAAAGAGGACATTGACAGCCGTCCTTTCTGCTAACAATAGATGCTCAAATGGCTTTCTCAGGGAGCATATTTTGTAAAGTGGCTTGTGTGGGTGTTTGTTGGGAAATATCTGTTATGTCAAAACAAAATGTATCCTTCAGCTTATTTTTTTAACGAGGTTTAAGAAATGGACCCTTTGTGGAACATCACATATATTGTCAGACTACACTGCCCCAACTGCTAATTAGTTTTGCTGAAATGCTTTTTTTTCCTCTTCCTTCTTTTTTTAAAATTCTGTGTCACATTGGATGACTCTCTGGGGAAGAGAGAGAGGAGTGAAATATTCGAGGGGGGAAAATGGCATAAAAACAACAAAAATCAGCAAATTTTTAAAAAAACGTATCCTTAAACAACAAGGGACAACACCCAGAATTTTACACCATTAGGCCACCAGGGACACAAACAGGAAAGATCACTTGTGTGAGTTCTGTGTAAGATAGTCTTTTAGGCATTCAGACAACAAGCCCAGCGGAGCTGCACTCCCTGAGTCTGTGGATAGGTCCCAGGGCGCTGCCTGAGGCATAGGGAAGCCAAGCAATTTTTCCAGGGACCCGGCTGGTGAGTATCAGGCAGGATTCAAACCATGGTCTCCCTGTCTCCATGCTTAGCATCCCATGCACCAGGCCACACTGCCTCCAATAGTTTCACAGAAAATATCAATCTCTCTCGTACTGCAAGACCGATTCCATCTGAAACTGCCACAGCATTTAACTTAGTAAGCAAGAAATTAAATGGTTCAACATCTCTTGTGCACCAGAAGGCCCAGACAACCATCTGCCAAGAACCGAGTCAAGAGTAAGCTACCTTCAGTTTAAAGTTCTCCAGGATTTGTCGGAAAAGAAATGGGTTGCCACCTTCCGCAGCATTCAGAAACGCCTGCATCCAGTCCTCACAGAACCTGTTGCTTCCTGTAAAACATCAGGGAACAGTGAGAAACAGTAATAATATCTGGAGTCTCTAGAGCACTGAAAAGGTCTGCTCAACTCTTTATATATGTAAAATCACTTCAGCCTCATGACCACCCTCTGATATAAGTATTAGAGGTATGGTTATCTCCATTGCAGATAGGGAAACTGAGGCTTAGAGACACTTACATTGCCTACCTATGCCCCCCCCCCAACTAGAAGGGACCTCAGAGGTCCATCTTATTTCAACCTCTTATTTTACAGGTGAGGAAACTGAGACCCCCAAGTCACACATGTAGTAAACACCAGAAGCAGGATTTGAACCCAAGTCCTCCGACACTGCAGTATTTGAATTCAGGTCTTCCTGACTCCAAATGTAGTCCTTTATCCATCACACTCTGCTGCTTCCTTAGGCAAAGGACATTCCACCTAGGCTATTATATAATAATATAAATGTATATAAATGGAATGATAATATATTAACCTGCATTTTACACTTACAAATGTTTCATACATTGCTCTTATAAGTAAACACTGTTATTGTCTGAGATGTAAAACATTTTTAATTTTTTACAAATTCTTTCCCACAAAGCATGATTCACTGAGTAGGGGAATGAGGGAGGGAACCTATCTGGAAATAAAGGTGTTCTAAGAACAAAAGATACCAATAAAACTTTTTTTTAAAAATAAACCCCTGAAAAATTGAAGGTAGAGAGTAAAACTCAGTACGATCTGTTCTCACCCTATTATTATCCCATACAGCATGAACATTCAGTCTCAGAAATAAACCAACAAAGGATGCTTTAGAACATGCATCTCACCTGCGTTAGAAAACTGCGGCTGAGGCCCACTACAGTTTATAACCACTGACTTGTGCGGCTCTTCAGTCATAGCCATGCATAAGGAGGTCATCGTCCCCTCGTGAATAAGTCCTTGGAGACTAGCCACGCTCAGAAACCTGCCACAAAAGAGAGTTCCTTTTCCAAATGTCATTCCTGTTGCTGTTGTTGTTATCATTATGACTGGGTCTCCCTATCTCGCCCAGGCCAGAAGTACAGCTGACACTCACAGGTCTGACCCCACACTACTGATCAGCACTGAAGCTTAACCTGCTTTGTTTTTCCAACCTGGACCAGTTTAGGTGGCCTGGTGACACCCCCTTCCCCTCCTCAGGGGCTCACCACATTGGTGCAGGCTTTACTGTAGACACCTCATCGAACACTCCACCAGCCCTAGCCTCCTGAGCAGCAGGGACTACAGGTGTGCACCATCACACCTAGCCATGCATTATCTTTAAAGGGGCTCAAGGAGGAAAAATATATATTTTTTAAAGTAAAGGTCAACAATTATGAAGCAGGCTACCAAACTTCTAAGAAAAGTGATGTATTCAGGTGCAGAATGAGACATGCTACATTTTTAGACATGGCCAAAGTGGGAATTTGTTTTGCTTAACTATGCGTATAGCTTACAAGGGTATTTTGGGGGGGTAGTCGGGAGGAATGGGAAGAAGTAGTCATAAGGTTGCAAAAAAAAAAAAGATAAAGAAATGAAAGAAAAGAGAAACTGAAGCATTAAAAAAAAGTACACAGATGAAAGGTCCAGGAAAAAAAACAAATCACATACACACACGGACAGCTTTGAAAGTTACATAATGAATTTACAAGCAAGTTGTCTACAATAGAGATTTGCAGTTACATGAACAATTAAAAAGAAAAATACATAAGCAACACTCAAATAAATCTAGAAACTAAAAAAAATTTAAAAGCAACTTGTGAAAAAAGGTGTTTTCATAAAACTTTTAGCAATCTTTACCCATTAATGTCTCTCTTTGTTTTTTCATCTGATTCTTGAACTTCAACTGGAGTGTAACTCAAAGCCTTCGAGAGAGAAATTCACTGTCAGTATGTATTTGACTTGCTTTGGTTCAATCAGTCAATCGGCAAATGTTTATTAAGCACTTACTGTGTGCAGAACAAAGGGTTCTGCCTTTATGTGCATAGTCTAAGGGTTGGGAGAGATATAAAATCTGGATAACACCTATTTCTTCATGATCTTTAAAAAAATTGTTATAAATGTAATAACCATCAACAAAGACAAACAAAAGTAATGATAGCCAATAAGAAACAGAATCTTACAGAAGACCCTGATCAATAAGGTGGAACCTAAAAAATACATTCAGAAAACAAATAAATGAGTTTTCTCTGCGTCTTTTCCCAAACACACGTAGGGTTCCCTTCCCTCTGGATGGCTTTTTCAATGTTGAACTATCCTACGGCCATATGTAGCAGAGAGCACCCTGGCTCTGCTCATCTCACTTAATAACATCATTCTCTTCATCTCACTCACTCTATATTGGACCGGCTCTTGGATACATCACAACCTTCCCAAAATATTTGATTGGACGGTGCTCAACGAAGAGCAGAGGCTCAAATATTTAGAGCTGGAAGCGGCCTTAAAGAGCATTAGAGTAGTCCATTTGGCCTCATTTTGTAGAGGAAGACACCGAGGCTTGGGCGTAACTGGATGACTTGCCCAAGATCATGACAGACAGCACATGCAGAGCTGACATCAGAAGCCCCATCTTTGGATTCCAAATCCTCAGGTTTCCACTGCTCTCTCCAAGGTGCCGAACAAAGAGCATGGTACTCATCTTGAGGACTTGGTTTTTTTCAACTGTTGTTATACAGTAAAGATAAAGGTTCCTTATTTATCCAAGCCAGTATTTACCCCACACAATTACCTGGGTGGAAAATCCAGTCAATTATCTAGGTGATTTCAAATACACCTCATTGCCAATACCAAAACATCTAGATACCTACTGAATTTTCCAGTTTCCATCTGAATGTTGGGTGTCATTAAAGGAGGTTAGAGTAGCCAAACACTGGCTGCTGAGTTGGAGGACCTGGGTTCAAATCTCACCTCTGACACATACCACCTGTGTGACCTTAGGCAACTCACCTGGGTCAGAGTAACTTTATGTATAAAATAAGGAGTTGGTCTAGATGGCCTCTGAAGTCCTTCTGGCTCTAGAAAGAGCTATGATCCTCTGAACTCAAAGCATCTTGGATGCTTTTCTCCTCCTATCCCACTGCTTAGGGAAATAATTCTAATTACAAGTCATCTTAAAAAGTACCTAGGAGATTATTATTGTGAAATGATTTGTCCCATGAAGACGCCTCAACTGGCAACTGCCACTGACTGAATAACTGAACCAAGTTTCCAAGTGAACTGTTGACAGCTAAACTTGGGACCAATGGAAAAATAAAAGTGAGCAGTCTCTTCAAATCTTCCACAGAACTTCCCAACCGGCTCTCAATCAATGGAATGTCTGTGTTGATACTTACAGCATGCAGGAGAAAGGTAAGCTTCTCTTGAAAGAGATGCACGACTCTCTCAATTGGGCATACGGCCGCCTCAAACCAGTTGCTAAGGTAGGATTTGGTGCAGGCCTCCAGGCTACCTTCCTATATATACACGGAACAAAATACTATCATTTGACATTTTAACTAACATGGAATACTTTCTGTCTCAACATTGTTGATGGTGATAGATCCCATTTTAACCGAGATGTAATACTTTCTGTCTCAACATTGTTGACAGTGATAAGACTTGATGGATAAACACTTCTGAATTTTAAGATCAGAAAAAGAATGTTGACATATATCATTCCCAGAAAAGTAAGTTTTGTTAAGAAATTCCACTAGCAAAATAAAGCATTGAATGCAGAAGGCAGCTCAGGAGGGGACACTGACAAGTTGAACTGCTTTGATACTACAAAGTTCTGTTTAAAGACTGGTTTCCTCTTTCTGAACCAGGCTGGATGCCAGAGTTACTCACAGACCGGTTCCACTCTGATTGACACAGGAGCTTTGACCTGCCCTGTTTTCCGATCTGGGCCTTGTGTGTCCCTCTTAGGGAAACTGGTGGACCCCATTCCCAGAGGGCTCACCATATTAATGCCATGATTAGTGCACATACCAATCGGGCTTAGCTCACAACAGCACCGAACTCCTGAGCTCAAGAGATCTATACCAGTTTCAGCCTCCCCAGTAGCTGGGATTATAGGTATGTGCCACTGTATCTGGCTTCTAATCAAGTTAAATTTTTAATCATTTTAAATACACTTTAAAAACCCTAGTTGTATATAACAAAGATTTATGGTTTCATGTGTAATCCTACTTTTTTGTTGTTGTTTGTACAGTAAAATGTTCATAGCTGTTCATGTTTGTTAAGTTCTTAATTTTTAAAAAAATGTAAATGAAGAAAAAGGGCAAAAAAAAGGCCTAGAATGGAAACTACTGTAAACATTTTTTATTTCAAGTGATGAAATCTAAGGTGTTCACTGTCATTTCTTCACTGGAGAGAGCCACCACTCAAAGGAGAGGATGGGATGATTGTACAGGGGGTAACTGAGGATCGAGTCCAGCCTGACCAATCAGAATTGGAAGGGAACTGGGAGACTCACCAAGATACCAGAAGGTATATTCCCAATGCTGATATCCTGGTTCTGATACTCTCACATTTCCCCCAGAGACACTTATCTTCATGAAGGTCACCTTCCAAGAAGTACTGCCACTCAGTCAGCTTTAGGGTGGGAAGGCCACTGACCCACATCATTATGTTACAGGCCATCCTCGTCCAGGCCCTCTCCAGAGGATTTACAATCCATCCTACCGCATGGAACAGGTAATAAACTTATGGAACCTATCACCCAAAGAGGCGCTAGAAGCCAATGTTTCAAAAAAGGTTTAAATTCACGAATAGAACAGAGCCATAGAAGGGCTCTTAGGGAAGTGCTGGGATTCAGGTAATACATCCCCAGCTTGTGAGGGTGACAGCCGCAAGAGCAGTCATTTCCTTCTGCAGAGCGATCTCAGGGACTGATGGACACGGCCACAGGATCACAGCGGGGGCCCTGCACAGCAAAGCCAGCCTTCCACTGGTACGGCCCAGGTAGCTGAGACCCCTGTTCCCACCTCCTCAGTCATGATTCACATGCCATCTCAGTGAATGAACTGAATCATTAGCGTTTAGTTGGGAGGGAAAGCAGCAGAGCCATCGTCTGGAACCCACAGGCCGCTGGGTTTGCTTTGCCTCAGTAGTGAACTCCCTGCCTGCCTCAGAGCAACATGTATTTAGGATTCTTGTGGCCACCTGGAAATGTTCTGTAAGTAGAGGAGAACTATAACGCCCAATATTACTACTCTCCAATGCTTAAAAAGGATGAAGTCAGACTTTTTACCTCGCCATCCACTTTTGTCTTCAGGCCTTGGATGTATTTGTCCAACTCAAGTCTGAAAGTATGATCTTAAGGAATAATAATAATAACAAACAATAATAATGATAGCTAGCATTTATATAGCACTTTAAGGTTCGCCAAACACTTTGCAAATATTATCTCATTTTATCTTCACAACAACCCTGGAAGTTTGTGCTATTATTACTATTTTACAGATGAAGAAACTAAGGCAGACAGAGGTTAAGTGACTTGCCCAGGGTCACACAGCTAGTCTCTGAGGCTGGATTTGAACTAAGGTCTTCCTGACTCCAGGGCCAATGTTGTGTTCACAGTCACTATACCACCTAGCTATCTAATAATGATAATAATAATAACAATAATGATGATGATGATAGATAAACCAAGATGGCTGCTCTAAGCTTCCAAAATAAAATATAAAACCTCTCAGTTTATAAATACCATGAATTAAAACAATCCCCAAGAGTGGCCTTTGGGATATGACCAAAGAGGCCTAGTGGCTGCAGAGCCAGTGTGGAAGGTGGGGAGACCTGGGTTCTAGTCCTCCCTTTGGCACCTCCTACCCCGTTCCCTTAACCTCTCAATGTTGTCCTCAGCTCCCTCAGCCTGCAGGTTGTAGAGAAGGTGCTGACCTGATCCGGTGGAACCTTCCTCACCTGGGAGTTCCCTATACCAGTGAAATCACAGGTGCCCTTTACTATCCCTATGAGCAATAACACCCCTTGTAGCAGACACACTCAAGGAAAAAAAGAATTTAAAGTGAATTCAAAGTCAAAGAACTTGAACAGATAGTTTTAAAAATGAGGAAGAACAAACTGCTAATAATCACCCGAAAAAAATGCTCAACTTTACTATGAGATACCTCTTCACAGTCATTAGATGGGCAAAAAATAAATAAATAAAAGCCAAACACAATGCCAGCAGTATCATGAAGAAGTGGGTACACTCATTCATGGATGGTGGAATTGCAAATTTGTAGAATTTCTTGGGAAAGCAATCTAAAGGTATCAATCTGAAGGCAGAAAAAGTTACAAAAATAATCATAAATTTTGCCCCAATAATTTCACTGTTGGAAATATATCCTGAGAGTGTTATCAATGCCAAAAATAAGGAATTATCTATTCAAAGATTTTCATTAGCAACATTATATATCATTGCAAAAAAACTGGAAACAACCTAAATGTTGAACAATAGGGAAATGGTTAAATAAATTGTGCTATGTTCATGTAAAGAAATACTACAATGCAACTAAGATGGACAAGTATGAGAAATACAGAGAAATCTAAAAAGTCCTTTATGAAAAAAAAAAAAAGTAAAAAACCAAAACCAAGAGGAATAGAATACATACTAACTACAATCATATAAGGAAAAGTCAATAAATCTTTTATAGGGAACTTATACAATAACTACAGTAACATAAAGGAAAACAATTTACAATTCTCATCAATGTAGCTACTAATCATGACTTCAGAGGAATGATAGTGAAACATGTCTCCTGCCTCTTGACAAAAATGTGGTGGGCTGCAGATACAAAATGAGGTACATGTTTTCAGACACTGCCAATATATTGATCTGTTTTGCTTAATTTTACTTATTTGCTACAAAGGAGGGGCATTATCATTTGGAAGTGAGTGTTTAAAAAATTCAACATTAAACATTAATTAAAAATTTAACATTTTAGGGGCAGGTAGGTGGCGCAGTGGATAGAGCACCAGCCCTGAAGTCAGGAAGACCCGGGTTCAAATCCAGCCTCAGGCCAAACACTTGTCACTAACTAGCTGTGTGACCCTGGGTAAGTCACTTAACCCCAACTGCCCCCCCCCAAAAATTAACATTTTAAAAAAAGTGATTAAACATGAATTGCCAAAGAATCCCATTAGAAATTTAAGAAGAAAGGCCTAAAGGTGTTATAATATTGTATATGTGCTAAATTTAATTAATTTATATGTAAAAAATTTAGGTTAGTATTGATGTTTGCTTTCGATAAAAGATTTAATGAACCAATCAACAAGAATTTCAAAGTACCTTAATAGGCCAGAAACTGTGCTATTAATTTTAAAAATTAATAAAGCATCTGGAAGTTCTCACCAAGGACCCTCACTTTCCTCATCCATATCCCTCCCATCTGCCAGCAGCTACCCAAATCCCTAATGATTGGCCCAAGGGCCTAGGTAGGCAGTCAGGGCAAGGGAAGCTTTCATTGACTTCTCCATCCCCTCCCCAAGGCTACTTAATAAATACTTTTCCATTCCATTAATTAATCATATTAAATTTTAAAAAATAAAATGAATGAAAGGTTGTGGGAATGACATAGTGAAACTCTGGGGAAGGGGTGGGGTCTTGGGGAATGGAAAGTCAGTGGGAACCCATCTTTTTTATTCTCCTGACTTGGCCTTTCTGCCATCTTCAGAGACAAAGAAAAGGATATAGCTCAAGTCCTTTTTCAGAGCCCCCTAAGAAACAGACTATATATTCAGGAGGGTCAGGAACAGACTCTGCAGTTGCTGTTTCTATAAGTGGTTTGTCTTGCTGGAAAAGGCAGTAATAGCAACCAACCCGAGAATCTGGAAGACTGCAGGATAGGGATGAGGAGGGGGTGAAGAAAAAGGTCAAAGGGAACAGGCTGGTGACTCAACCTATGGTCAACATGCATCTAATTTAGCAGACAGCTCTCAAGGCTGCTCATCTTTATCTGTATCTACACTGAAACTCTGCCCACCTCCTTATCATGCCTTAAGTTAAATACTTGGAAGGGAAAGGTTAAGTGGATTGCTAGTATTAACTTAATTAACTAATTAAAGGGGGAGGAATGAGTCAAGCTTCACAATATCCTAGCTGCGATCAAGATGGGTCTAGACATGAAGCCAGCCAGGTACACATCAGCTAGGGAGATCTGGCCTTGGGGGAATTGCTTATCCCTTCCATCACTTAGCTCAGAAACAAAAACTCGCCCGTATCCCATGTCCTTACCTCAGCTCCACCGATGTAACGTTACCCAGCCCTTCAAAGACAGCTCCTTTGGACACACGCTTAGCGATGGCACTCCGGAGTTCTGGCTCTGCTTCTGATGGTAAATTAGTATCTACCAAGGAAAGGCTTTTGAAACAAACAAAATAGATATTCATGAGTGTATGTGTATGTATATGTGTGTACATTTGTTTTACATAAATAAATTTATTTATTCCTTGCCGACGGAATTCGGAATTTGCAACAATGAGCAGAGTCGAGTGTCTGATGAAGTCAGAATGACTCTGAGGGACAGGATTCATAGGACCATAGCCTTCGAGTTGGGACAAAGAAGTCATCAAACCCAAACTTCTCATTTTACATAGAGGCCAAATGAGGCCAAAGTCACACAGCTAGGATGTGTCTGAGGCAACATCCAAACCCAGGACCCCTGACTACTCTACCCACTGCTCCATGCTGTCTCTCTGCAAGGGAGTCTTATAACCCTTTTGCAACATGGACCCCCTGGGCAGTAATCTAGGAAAGTCAAATATGCCCCTTCTCAGAAGAATGTTTTAAGTGCCCAAAACAAAAAACACAGGATGAAAAAAAAAGTCGATTATACTGAAATGTAGTTATCAAAATGTTTTTTTTAAAAATTATAGATCATAAAAATAGGAAAAGGACCCACATGTACAAAAACATTTATAGCAGCTCTTTTTGTGGTGGCAAAGAATTGGAAATTGAGAGGATGCCCATCAATTAGGGAATGGCTGAACAAGTTGTGGTAAATGAATGTAATGGAATACTATTTTTCCATAAGAAATGATGAGCAGGCAGACTTCAGAAAAACCTGGAAGGACTTATATGATCGGATGCTGAGTGAAATGAGCAGAACCAGAAGAACATTGTACACACTAACAGCATCACTGTGAGATGACTGACTTTGATAGACTTTCTTCTTCTTAGCAATGCTAAGATCTAAGACAACTCCAAAGGACTCATGACAGAAAATGCTATCCACATCCAGAAAAAAGAACTATGGAGTCTGAATGAAGATCGAAGCATACTATTTGCTCTCTCTTTTTTTTTTTGCTTCTTCTTTCTCGTGGTTCATCCCATTGATTCTAAATCTTCTTTACAACATGACTAACGTGAAAGTATTTTTAATATGAATGTAAATGTAGAGCCTATATCAGATTGCTTGTGGGGGGAGAGGAAGGAGGGGGAGAAAAATTGCAACTCAAAATCTTACGGAAGTGAATGCTGAAAACTAAAAATAAATAAATTAATATTTTTTTTTAAATTTGCAAACTCTAGGTTAAAGACCCCTGCTCTAAGATGTTTACTTGGTGTTGTGGCAGTTAATTTGGTGACCACCTTCCATCTCACCATGCATGGAGGCAAAAGATAGTATCAAACATTTTGTCAACTGAGTTTTCTATTATGAAACAGGAAGCAAAAATCTCAAATTTGACTTCAGATGAAATTCAATTGTTTAAGTATCTGCCATGCACACCAAGTTCTGTGTTAGGAATTTGAAAAACAACACATACAAACCCTACTCTCAAGGACTTTATTATCTAATGGGATGGAGGGAGGGGAAGGTCATTTCCACAAATAACTACATGAAAAAGAGTGCTAAGCACTAAGGAGAATCCCTGGCAAAATGCTAGGGGGAAATCTGAGGAAGGAGGCATCATTTTCAGCTGCACGTGCCTGGGGACAGGCCTAGAATGAAGGGAAGGTGGTAGGCAAGTCTTTTGTAAGACACTGAGATGGGAAGGACTAGGGCAAGTAAAGGTCACTAAGATTTGTCCAGCTTACCTAAGAGGTAAAGTAGATGCAGTAGTGTGAGATGAGGCTGAAAAGACAGATAGGAACTCAACTGCAGTGGGCCTTGAATGCCAGGATTGGTCAGTCAGTCTACAATCATTTATTAAGCATTTAGTATATGCCAGGCACTATGGTTAATGCTGGGAATACATAGAAAAGGAAAAACACAGCCCTTCTCCTCAAGGGTCTTGTTCTCATGGAGGAGGTGCCCGGCAAAGAACTACATCCATACAAGTTATACACTGTATAAATGGAAAGTAACAGTGGAATGCAGGGGCTGGGGGAGGAGGAAGGGCCCCCCAAAGAAGGGGATACTTGAGCGGAGTCTTGGAGGAAGCCAGGGAAGGCAGGAGTCTGAGGAGAGGAAGGAAAGTATTCCGGTGCTGGGGAACAGGGAAGACCAATGCATGGAGTGTCAATGGTGAGGAACATCACAAGGGCCAGCGTGGGGGATCAGGAAATCATGTTTCATCAGGGAGGAAAAGGGGAGCCAGTGAAGATTTCTGAGCTGAAGAAACACGTGACCAAAGGGGTGCGTTAAAGATTACTTAGTGTAGGACGACAGACTGGACGAAGAAGAACCAGGTGGGAAGATGCTCTGGAGATTGGGGGAGAAGCAATGAGCACGGGAACGAGAAGGGATACTTCAGGAGTGCAAAGGGTCAATGGACGCTGGAGCTGAGGCCAGGTTGGGATTGACTGGACTTGGCAGGTGATGTGGAATAAGGGAGAAGGAACTCAAAGATGGTTCTGAATTTCTGAGCTTGGTGACTTCGAAGAAGGAGGTACCAAAGACAAAAATGGAGGAGTCAGGAGGGGGGCAGGTTTGGGGAGGGAGGGCAGCGGAATGATGAGTTCTGGAGAGGGAGGTGACATCGAGGTGGAGACATACATGGAAATATGAGACTAGAGCTATGGGGAGGTGAGGGAGAAGATGGAGATTTGGGAATCCCCTGTATGGTGCTGACAACGGCAGCCAGGATGAAATTACCAGAGAAGAGAATGCAGAGAAAGAAGAGAAAAGGCTTGAGAAGAGAACATCTTAAGGGACAAAGGGAAGAGGAGGATCTAGCAAAGGTGGCAGAGAAGGGACAGGCAGGGAGATGCAATGTCCCAGAAGCCAAGGCAGGAAAGAGGACCAAGAAGGAGGAGGGTCCACAGCACCAAATGCCTCAGAGACATGAAAGACAACACAGCAGGAAACAAAAAAAAAAACCAAGTCGCTGGATTTCACAAGAAGGTTACCACTGACCTTGGAGAGAGCTATTTCTGGAGAGCAGCAGGGACGGAAGCCAGATTACAATGGCCCAAGAAGTGACTACGTAGCGGGAAAGTGACGTTCACGGAAGACAAGAGACGACAGTCTGAGGGGAGTGGGCTCACGAAAGAATCTGAGGATCAAGAAGACGTGAATGTGTTTGTAGGCTGCAGCCAGAGGTGGGAGAAGGTAAAGATGCAAGACAGAAAGAGAATGCAGTAAGGTGATGGAGGTGACAGGAGGAACTCGGGCCAAAGGCAAATCAGGAAGGGTTGGCCAAGGGTCCTCTTCCTCTGAGCCTGGAGCAAGGCGGGAACAGAGCGGGCAGAGACCTTGGAGGGTTTAGAGGAGGTAAGTTCTGGGAGCTCCTGTCCCAAGAGCCTCAAGGCAGAGAGCGGTTCTAGCCTGGTCTTGTCACACGAAGACATAAAAAGAACATTCTACTCAAGTCTTCACGCTGTTATATAGGAATATATTCTCAATACAACGCCTACATCAGACCTGAGTTCAAATCTCAGGCCTGCCACTGACAGAGGCAGTAAAGTGGCACAGTGGGTAGAGCTTTGGACTTGGCGTCAGGAACATCTGAGTTCGAATCATCCCTCAGATCTTTCACAGAACTATGTGATCTTAGCCTCAGTTTCCTCAACTGTAAAATAAGGGGCTTGGGCTTTCTGGCCTTTAGGGCCCCTTCCAGCTCTAAATCTCTGATCTGTGTTACCTTGGACATGACAGCTCACCCTCTGAGCCCCAGTCTTCTCATTTATACAACAAGGGGACTGGACTAGAAGGTCTGAGGCTCTTTCTGACTCCAAATCTAGGATCCTAAGACAAAGGGTATGCAGCAAACTCCAGGTGTGGCAACTCCCTCCAGCAAGGCAGATCACAACCTTTCTTTGACCTGGTAGGTAAGTGCCAGGGACACGTGCCTGAGACACACTGTAGTGATGGCCCAGCATCATACAGAAAAGAGTGTGAAAAGCAGAACTATAAAATGATCTTTAAAACAATTCTGATAGGGAGGGACTGGGCATACAAATTCATTGATACAGGGGACTTTCAGGTGAGAAAAAGTCCCTCCACCAATGCAGGTTGACACTCTGTAATGTACAGCCTTAGTTGTCTGGAGCAGAATTGCCAAACACAAGGCCCAGGGCCCCATCCAGCATGGCCTGAGTGTGGCCTGAACCAGATAAAAATGTATTTGGGAAATATTTCACAAAATAAAAATATAACAAAACATAGACAATATTAATATGAGGTTTTCCACGTTAATACGTGGCCTGTAGGGATCCTAATGTATGGTTTAGTGGCCCCTGTTTCTACCTGAGTTAGACCCCTCTGGCCTTGGGGTCAAGGGGCTTATCCAGGGCCACAGCCCTCCTGGCTCCAAAGCCAGCTTCTACCATTGGGCAACACCGCTTCTCATTAATTACTTCTGATAGCAATGTTCATATATCATTTAAATCCAAATACTGGAATCTCATGTGTGTTCCCAGAAACTTAGAGAGAACAAACTCATGTCTAGTTACTAATGACACAAGCATTATTTGGACCTCCCACTGGACTGTGAGCCCCTCCAGGTCAGGGACTGATTCTGGCCTGCCTTTGTTCCAGTATGGTGCTGGGCACATAATTAGCACTTAAAAAGTTTTTCCAGCTGGACCTGCCCAGTTCTCAAATTCACAATATCAGAAAATAGATGTCTAGGTTCTCATGAGGAGGGTGGATTTATATGTCTGACATACGAACTACTCAATGAAAAATCAGGTTTGCTGATCGCTACAGGTCAGAGCTCGCACTAGAGATGGGAAAACAGATGCTGGCTTTACCTGAAGTCTGCACCAGGAGGAGTTTCCAAAGTCAAGCTACTCGGATTTCCATCGTCACTGTCTCCACGTTGCGTTGGTGATCTGCAAACCATGGGATTATTATGGTCGTTAATCACAGAAATCTCACCACTGCAGGGGTCACACAGGAAGGGGGAAGGCTGGGGAAGAAGCTAGTCAAAGGGGAAATCGGCTAGAATGTAAGGAGAGAAAGCCAGTGACGGCAGCTGCCTTTTTTTAGTGATGGAAAAGATAAACTCCAAGTAAAGACATGATGACAGACAGTTCATTCAAGATCTGACTCCATAAATCCTTGGAGCTGGATAGAAGCTTAAAGATCACCTGATACCAACCCTCAACTTTCCAGACAAAAACCTAAGGCCCACCCAGGGGAAGGGACACACCCAAGGTAAAGAGTTTAGTTATCTGTAGTATCCAGGAGCTCTCTCATCTGAAAGGAAGCCTATACCTGCAAACCCACAAGCTAGGTCCACTTCAAGACCCCAAAACTCTGTAGGGGCAGCTAAAAACAAATAAGGAGGGGGCAGCTAGATGGCACAGTGGACAGAGCACCAGCCCTGGATTCAAGAGGACCTGAGTACAAATCCGGCCTCAGACACATAACACTAGCTCCGTGACCCTGGGCAAGTCACTTAATCCCAATGCCTGGCCAAAAAAACAAGACAAAACAAAAAAACCAATAAAAACAAATAAGGAAAGGGGAGACTAATACAAACGATAGAAAAAAATTCTTAACCAAACAAGGGAGAGATCACAAAAGATAAAATAGATAATTCTGACTGAATTAAATTGAAAGCTTTTACAAAAACAAAATCAATGCAGCTAGGGTAAGAAGGAAACAAGTTTGTATCCCCATCTTTGACAAAGGTTTGACATTCAAGATATATAGGGTATCCCAAAAATCTTAGTGGAATTTTAAACTTCAATAGCCAAAAGTGTCATTAAGACTTTAGGATATCTTTTATAGAAAATTAACATGTCTAAGACTGAGATCTATTTTTCCCTCCCCCTCGCTAGATAAGTGGTCAAAGGATATGAACTAACATTACTCAAAAGATGAATTGCAAACTATTAACAGTCATGTGTAAGACTGCTTCAAGTTACTAATAATACAAGAAATGGAAATTCAATAAATTCTAAGGTTTCAAGTCATCCACCAAATTAGCAACGATGGAGAATAGAAATAGTGTTGGAGGGGCTATAGGAAGACAGGCACACTAACTGTAGAGTTGTGAACTGATACAACCTTCTGAAAAGCAATTTGGAATTATACAAAGACCTAGAGATTCTACCATGAAGCATGTACCCTCAGGAGGTCAAGACAGAAAAAAAAAAAAAGCTGACTATTTGTCAAAACATTCCTAAAAGCATTTCTTTGGTAGCAAAAAGCTAAAAGCACAAGACGGTCCTACTGATTTGGGAAATGGCTAAAAAACACAGTGACATATGAATGTAATGCAATATTACTGTGCAGTAAAAAATCACAAATATGAAGATTTTAGAAAAGCATGGCAAAACTTATATGAACTGATGTGGAATGAAAGAAGCAGAACCAGGAAAACAATACATACAGTAACTACCATACTGTAAGCAAAATGAATCACGAACAAAACTGGACAATATATAATTATAATGACTGATCTTGGACTCAAAGAAGGGTTGAGAAGATGTGGAAAGGTCAGGGACTGGAGGTATAGAACGCTGCTTATACTGTCAGATGTAGGCATGCAATGGAATCAGCTGTTTTTCTGAATTTTTTTTTCTTTTTCTTTTAATCTTTGTTTCAAAGGAAGACTTCCAGGTAGAGAAGATGAAGTATATATTCAGAAATGAAAGTGATGCAAAAATAAATAAAACAATAATAAAATCCTAGCCACTGGAGAGCTGGTAATCGTTCCAGAGAGAGAGAAAATTGAGGGAATGGGAGACAGGAAAGGGGAGGAGGCAGTGGCAGAGATAAGGAAGATTGGGAAAAGAAAGATCAGGTCAAAAAAGAGAGAAAGGCAAGGAGGAAAAAGGGCAGATGACAAAAAGGTAGGAGGCCAAAGGCAGAAAGAGAGGGAGAAACTGAATTCAGAGTACAGAGTTGAGTGTGTCAGGATGGGCTGAGGCAATGATCAGGGGAAAGGATGGAGGAAATAACTGGGATGCTGACCACAGGATCATAGATTTAGAGATGGAAAGAACCTTTGGGGTAAGAAGATGGAGCAGATGACAAGGACAGAAATGAGGAGGTGGGGAGAATGAAAGGAGAAATGGTGTGAATGAGAGGACAGAGAAGGGGCACTGGGCTAGAAAGGGTTTTGCTCTTCCTTGTATCCTCCCAGGGATCCTAGCCCAATACATCTCATCCATCTATTAATTCCTGGGCCCACACAGCAGGGCCAGATGCCCACATTATCCCCTCTCTCACCACAACTTGTCACCTCCTACTCAAGAAATAATAATCAAATCAAGATGACCATTGCTACTGGTCTACATGCGCCTCCCCTTCAGTCACACTACAAGCCAAACTGGCCTTCTTGCCATTTCTCACACATCTCATCTCCTCCCTCCCTCCCCCTGCACAGGCTGTGTCCCATGCCTGCCCCGAACTCCCTCCCCATCTCTACCTTAGAATACCTGGTTTCCTTCAAGACCCAACTCACGGGCTTTCTCTGTGAAGCCTTTCCTGATCCATCACCATCAGCTACTAGCACCCTCCTGGTCCATTTAAGTGATACTGACTTTGTATATCCTTATACACGGACAGATTATCATTTCCTATAGATTCTAAGCTACTTGAGGGCTAGGGCTGCCTCCTCACCGTCTTTATATCCCCAACAAACACCACCATGCCTGTACCCAGCTAGCACCAAATACACGCTTGGTGATTGACCAGGTACTGGATAATCAACTACTCTGTAGCTCAACTCAGAACCCC
The DNA here is from genome assembly GCF_900497805.2 of Vombatus ursinus. NCBI lineage: Eukaryota > Metazoa > Chordata > Mammalia > Diprotodontia > Vombatidae > Vombatus > Vombatus ursinus. The sequence goes on from NW_020954546.1 coordinate 29,208,048, forward strand.
AGGCTGCCTAGACCAAAGCTACCCATCCCTCGTACCCATCCATGTCAGCCACATGCCTTCTGGGTCCCCACCCAACTCTTCCCTCCCCATCCATTGTGCTCTAGAGAAGCTGAGTTCTACTTTTAACAACTGTCCAGCACATTAGATCTGCTTCTTTCATGCCAATCCTATATCCGTGCAATCCTCAAAACCCGGCCGTCCCATGAAAACACTGCATCGCCAAGCAGGGTTGTGCCTTCCACCACACACACTCTGTGATGGCAGAGGGGCAGGAATGTTTCTCGCTCCTCCCTGAAGCTCCCAGGCCCTCCCCTCTACCACCTACAGTCAGTAACCTCTCCTCCTGAGATTTCCCTCATTCATATATGACATTCTATCCAGTTCCTGGTGGCACCTCAATCTCTCTCCTTCTCGGGGAGTTTAGTACCTAGCTCACAGTCTCCCTCCTAACGCCAACCCCTGCCCTTTTACCTGGGGATTTCAATACACATGTTGTCCTCACATACCCTCATCTGTTTGTCCTTTGTCCACATCACCCACCATCCATCCTCCTCTCCTCCAGTCCTGAAGGTTGAAGAGGCCCTTCCCGATGAAGCCAACCCCTCTATTTATGTCCTGGGCCCATCTCCTCCTGCAGCTTGCTGCTTTGATCATTCTCTCTTCTTAATTTTCCATTTCTCCTTATTCACTGGTTCTTTCTCTACTGCCTTCAAACACGCCTAGATCTCCCCCACCTTCGTTGTTTCAGAAGCAACTTCCTCCTCACGTCCTTACCATTCACACGATCCCCCACCATTCTTAATATTTCCTCCCTTTCACAGCCAACCTAGGAAAAACACTGTCTGTTGCTTCCTCTTCCTCACTCCCTCTGACTGCCTCAAACCCTGCAGTCTGGCTTCATCCCCGCCACTCTCTCCAAGGTCATCGGCCACCTCTTTGCTGAAAAATCCAACGGCCTTTTCCCACCTCTTTGGAGCATTTACCACTGTTGATCACCTCCCCCATCCCCCACCCCTTTCTGGATATTTCCTCATCTTCCCGGGTTTTCCTGACCCTGCTCTATCCCAAACCTCTTAATTCCCTTTCGACAGGTTTTCCTTAGACTTCTTTGCAGGGTCATCATGGATGTGGGTGTATTCTAGGGTAAGTGTGCACACATGTGTGTTAAGTATGGATCTCACATATAAATAGGCATGAGTATACAATCATGCCAGTTTATGTGCATGTATACATGTGTGCATGCGTGCATGCATGTCTTGTTATACATGCCCATGTATGTGGTACATGTGTTTATAGAGGATTTACACATATGTTATGTGTGTGCTAGCACGACTGTACCCGTGGTGTGTGCATCATGTAGATGTGTGGTGTGTATATGTGCATACCTGTTTGTATTGCATGCATGTCTTGCCAAATTTGCATGCCCTGAGTGTAGGGAGCATTAATGATAGACATGGTGATGTGTATGCATACATGTCTCATTACATATATGTAAGTGTGATGTGTATATATATATGCATGCACACTTTTATGTATGCAGCCTTGTTATGCATGCCTATGTTTTGCATGTATGTGTGCATGTCTCATTACACATGCGTTGCCATTGACTGTACATGTGGTGTATGTGTGTAGATGTGTGGGGTGTGTATGCATGTTTGTATTGCATGCATGTCTTGCTTCGCATGCCCTGAGCGTAGGGAGCATTAATTACAGACACAGTAATGTGTGTGCATATATGTTTCATTATGTATATGTAAGCATGAATGTATACACGTGGTGTGTGTATATGTGCCCGTACATTTTGATGTTGCAGGTTTGTTATGCATGCCCATGTTTTACATGTATGTGTGCACGTCTCATTATGCATGTGTTGTAGGGGCAGGGTGGGTGCACTCGAGGTGTGTCTGCCTATGTGTATAATAATAAATTATTATTATTATTATTATAGGTAGAAGTTATAGAATGCTTTAAGCATTTTACATTACCTCATCTGAACCTTCCAACAACCCCGACAGGTGGGTGCTATGATTAAGCCCATTTTACAGAGGAGGGAACTGAGGCACGGGGGGGGGGGGGGGAGTGACCTGAAGCCCAGCACTTCCTGACGCCCACACGCGCTCCCTCTGCCCCGCCCCCGTGCGTGCGCGTGCCCCGCGCGTGCATGCGCGCGGCCTAAGCCGGGGAGGGGCAGGCCCGAGCCCTGCCCCGGGGCCGCACCTGCTTCCGTGGTAGGCGTAGAGGCAGAAGTGGCTGCTGGGCGGCCGTTCGGGCCTCCGGTCCTCCACGCTCCCGCCGCCGCTTCCGCCGCCCTCCTCGCTGCTCTCCAGCTCCTTGTCGTCCCCGTCCAGGGATTCCTGCAGGGAGGGCAGCATGTCCGCGCGCCGGGGCCGGGCCGGGCCGAGCCGAGCCGAGCCGAACGGGGCCGAGTTGAGCCGAGCCTGGGGCCCGCGCCTGCGTGCAGGGGATGGGGGAGGAGCGCCCTGCGCGCTGTGTTCCGCCCTACCGCTCCCCCTGCTGCCGTACGGTCCCAATGCACAGCTCCGCCGCGCCCTCTCCACCACACACTTAGTTCCGTGAACGCGAATGTCCCGCGGGACGCGAGAAGCAAACGAGGGACCTGACTTTTTCCATTTAGTGGATGGAGAGCGCGGCGGCCTTGGGGTGAGCAAGAGCGTGGATTCTAAAGCCGCCTTCCCGGAAGAGGCATCTCGTCGTCTCCCAGGGCTTCAGTTTTATCATCTGCCAAAAATGGGTCCGAGACCTATTCACCCTTCGTTCCACGAATCTCAGTGTAAAAGGGGCTTCATCCCATTTCCAGGCAGAGAGCTTCCCAGGGCCAGATAATCCCTCATTAGCCACTTAATGCTACAAATAAATTTTAATTTAATTAAATTGGCTTTAATACTGGAAGGGACTTTGTTCTTGTTGTGCCCCCAAACAAAACAAAACAAAACAACTGGTGTGCTGCCATCCTACAAATACGGACGCAGCAACATCAATTTAAACACACCGCCAGTTTTAGCTTCCCTGCCACCCAGCCTGGTATCGTGGAAAGGCCCCTGGACTCATAGTACTCAGTTAGAGACTGGGTGTACTGGTTAGTGGTGCCCGGTGTCAGGTTCCTTATTTACAAAATGAAAGAATGAGATTAGATGATCTCCAAGACCCCTTCCAACCGTAAAATCTTGGTGGCCCTAGGCACATCACTTCATCTCTCAGAGTTCCCTCATTTGTAAAGTGGAAATAATAATAACTGTGCCATAGGAATGTTATGAAAATCAAATGAGACAGTTTATGTAAGTGTGATGGAGTAATCATTGCTGAATGGAACGTTCACGAGAATGGAAGATCTTACAGCCGGACATGATCTGGACTCTGCTAGAAGATGTGCCTTGGGTATCAGGGTGCAATCGCTTATTGGTCTGTCGTCTACCTCATGGGGGGGTGGGGATGGAGAGAGGCTTGACAGTGCTCTGAAGGGCATGCCTGACCAGATGCTCCTAAGCTGTCCCTGAGATGAGAGTAGAGGAAGAAGTGCCACTGACCCAGGAAAACTGGTCCATTTGGTGGACTTTAATCTGTGTGTACCTCTGATTCTCTCTCACCCCCACCTCCTTTGCTCCCTATCTTCTGGCTCCCTTCCCCTACCCCAGCACCCCAACAGGGCGCTAGGGACTTGGTCTCTCCCCTGGTTCCAGTGAAGAGGTGGGGAGAGATCCTTCTACTTACCTCTTCCGCAGCAACAGTGGTGCCTGTATATTACATGGCAATGGGAATATATGATACTTGTCTAATTGAGTTTGAGACTGGATTCCCTAGCTACCTCTTCTGCTTTGTGTCTCTTTTCCTGAGCAGAAAACAGTGGTCTTAAGGGATGGAGGTTAGGAATTTTTGGGTCCAAGTGCTGATTGTACAGCATGAAGTGATCTCCACAGCAATACTAAATATAGTGTGGGAAGAGATCTAGATTTGTAAGTGACACAAATAGTGCAGGTCAGAAGTGGCTATCAGTCACACAAGTCTCCCTTGATGTTTTGCTTTCATCTCTGTCCGGCTTTGTCTAAACAATTTACAAGTCTGGATCTCCTGGAAAACTATACTCTGGCTTGGGCTTTCTTAGTCCTTTAATCCCACTACTGTGAAACCAGTGATCTATGTGGCAGCTTTTCATTTGAAAAAAAATTACTTTAAAAATGTTTTATTGATGCCTTTTGTTTTTACATCATTATCATTTCCTTTATTAAATCCTCCCTACTAACAAAGAAAAACAAGCATAAAAGTCTCCCACAGAGACCGGGACTAATAATGTCTATAATATTCTGTCCTTGTAGGTCCCAATCTGTGATGTAAGGAAAATCGATATGTTTCATTATCTCTTGTATTGAGAACTCTCATGACTTATTCTACTATTCAGACTCCAATTTCCTTTCTGTGATCCATTTACATTGTTGTAGTCATTGTTTTTGCCTATTTTGTCTGCATCAGTTCATACAAATCTTCCCTTTATTGACCAATACATGGTCAGTTTTTGTAAAGGTGCCATATACAGCTTTTGTTGTTCAGTTATTCAGCTGTGTCTAAATTCATGACCCTGTGCACCATACTGTCCATGGGTTTTCTTGGCAAAGGTAATGCACTGGTTTTCCATTTCCTTCTCCAGTGGATTAAGACAAATAGAGATTAAGTGATTTGCCCAGGGTCATACAACTAATGTCTGAGGCCAGATTTGAACTCAAGTCTTCTTGACTCCAGTCCCAGCACTCTATCCACTGAGCCATCTAACTGCCTCCTATGTACAGCTGAGAGATATATGAATTCCATTTTATTTCCATTCATTAATTGCCAAAAAGCTATCATCTCTATTCCAAAGTTCTAGTCAGGTACTTAATTTCTTATTTTTTGCTTAGATTTGTTTAGGTCTGAAAGGGGTCCATTAAGTTCCCCTATTGTTATAGTTTTACTATCTACTTCTTCCTCTAATTCAATTACAATTTCCTTTAAATATGTATATGCTATGCTATTAGGTGAATATAAAGTATTGTCTCTCGTTGATTCATTATCTTAAAGGCATTCATTATGCCTTTAAGCATAATTAAATTTCCCTGTATCTCTTTTTATTTTGTCTATAGTCATACAATTCTTCCTATGTTTCTCCAAATTCCTCATTTCTTTCTGCATAATAACATTTAATTGTGTATAATTATACATAGTTTGCTTTCAGCCAGTCCCCATTCAATGAACTCCTATTTTGTTTCAATTCTCTGTTGTCACTAAGGATACTTTTATGAATGGGCAGAGGTAAAAGGTAACCTGAGAGGTAGCCACCTGTTTGATCAGCTCTACACAGCTTTCCTTCGTAACAGAACAAGCCTAGCCCTAAACAAAACCATGAAAGAGGCAAGGCTTGTCCAGGGTGCCCTCCCTTCCAGCACTTCTGCCCTTGTCTCTCAGGTTCCTGCCTGAGCTGACTGGCAGGCTGAAAAACTAAGGATTAGCTTATCAATGGCCATGGCCCTTCAGCCTCAGTGTAGCTGTGTAATCTGTGGCACTTTTAAGAACTCCAATTCCTATATTAGGAGAGTATATTAGAGAAGACAATGCTTTTAATGAATCTGAGCTTCTCTGCAATTCTGTATGGCGGTGTTCTATGGAGAACCAAAGTGATGGGTCACCCAAGAAAAGCTCCATGGAGGAGATGGCACCTGACCTGGGCCTTGAAGGCAGGTATGCCTTCTGAAAGGCAGAGATGAGGAGAAAGTGTATTCCAGGCATGGAACAACTTGTACAAACACCTGGAGGCAGGAGATTGCATATTGAGCTCAGAGGACAGTTGGTAGTCTGGTCTGGCTGGAGCATGAGGTGCATGAAGGAGAAAACTGGAGTCATAGTAGAAAGGGCTATAAATTCCAGGCTGAGGAGTTTCTATTTCATCCTAGACAGATATTTCCTAATAAGGATTGTCTATGTCCTAGTAAGGAATTTTAAGAGGTTTTTGAGGAGCTGCATGATATGGTCAGATTTGTGCTTCAGAAAGATTATTTTGGCAGCTGTGCTAAAAAGATGGGCTTGAGAGAGATCAGTGAGGAGGCTATTACAGTAGTCTACAAGTTGGTGATAAATGTCTCCAAATATTTATCGGCAAAGTAATCAGGGAGGGTGTTATTAACCCTATCTGGCAGGTAAGGAAACAGGTGTGTGTTAAGATGGGGAGGTGGGGGGGGTGGGGAATGCTCCTGCCCGAGGTCTCAGAGGCAGTAGTGGTGGAGTGAAAAAAGAACAAGACTTGGAGACAATTAGATTTGTACACAAGTGGCATGACAAGGCATTGGGTTCCTCATTCCTCAGGTTCTTAAGAAAGAATTGGATAGCCACTTGCTAAGGATGTAGAGAGAGTTCTTGCTTAAGCAGAGGGTGAACTAGATGATATCCAGGTCTGTACCTGCTCTGATCTTAGATTCCATAGTAGGGATGAGTAGGATATACTATGTTACCAACAGAATCTTGGTGAGATAGAAAGATGAGAGGTACCTTAAGGGCAGCTGCTCCCTTCCTGGTCTTCTTAGCACAGAAAATACAAAAGGCTTAGCAATGACCAGAAGGGGAAACATAAAAGAACCTGTCACATGGTAATTTTTTTCAATGACTTTATTTATTTTTAGTTTTCAACATTTACTTCCACAAGATTGAGTTCCAAATTTTCTCCCCATTTTACACCTCCCCCACCCCATGACGGCATGCATTCTGAATACCCCTTCCCTTAATCTGCCTTCCCTTCTATCTCCCCACCCCCTTCGCTTATTCCCTTCCCCTTCTATTTTCCTGTAGGGCAGGATAGATTTCTATACCTGTATATTTTATTGCCTGTATATATCTTATTTCCCAATTATATGTGAAAACAATTTTTTAACATTCTTTTTAAAACTTTGGGGTCCAGATTTTCTCTCTTCTTCACTCCCCACCCACCCTCATTGAGAAGGCAAGCAACTTGATACAGGTTATACATATGTAGTCATGGAAAATACTTCCATAGTAGTACATGGTAATTTTTTAAACTCTTTTTTTCAATTAATGAGTGTTTTTTTCTTTCTCTCCTCTCTCCCAATGGAAAAAATAAAGAAAGCAAACAAAACCTTCCACAAGGCAATTTTGCAGAAAAAATATCTGAAGAACAGCTCCCTGTTCCCCAGTTTCCAGCTTTCTTGAGCAATCCTTGCCCCACAACCTTCATGGTTGCAACAGCAGAGTCAACCCTTTGGCAGTCTACCAGAAGAATCCTTCCAATCAGATATATTGGCTCATTTGTAATTCTGTGCTCACCTGCTTTAAAACTAGGACAGAGGAAGAGCCTTGTGCTTTGGTCTCTTGGCCCAGGCAGCCCTTAACAGAAGGAAACAGAAGGAAACAAACCAACAATGGAATGAGTGAGAAAAAATGCACAAAAGAGGCTGCCAAGGATCTATGTAATGCCCCCATTTCAGCAGGGTCTTAGGGGCTCCTCTGTGATCAGCTCTGGCTGAGGGCATCAACTTTGGAACCAAAGAAAATCTGTTACCTAGAGGCGATTGGCATTCAAAAAATGGAATCAAAGGTAGAGGATAGGCCCAGTTATGGTGGCCACTCAGAGTCTCCCTGTGTCAAGGTCCCAACTGGGCAGCTTCATACACTGAAGGACACAGACCTGGGCCAGCCCTGATGGTCTCAGAGAACAGAGAACAGTCAGCAAGGGCTGGGGTAGGGGTACATCTTATTAAACTCGGCCTTAAGGAGGAAAAAGACTGGAAGTTGCATGTTTTCAGCAAGGACACCATAGAAAAATCATAGAAAAAATAGCAGAAGGCTAAAGTCAGACAAAAAACGATTAAGGGGGAAATGAAAGGGGAAAGTGGGAAGCCCTCCCAGTAAACAAATACATTGCAACAAAGGAAATGAGTCAAAATCTCCTGAGAAAGGTGAAAATATTACAAATTCTGCAAAAAAAAAAAGACAGTGAAGCATCAGAGTGATTCAGCAGAGCAATAAAAGAAGGAAATGAAAATATCAAGCAGTCTTAAGGAAGAAGTCAGCAAATTTAACTAGAGATTAAAGAATATAAAAGAAAAGACAGACATACTTTCCATAACAGTGGATTTTCTGAAAAACAAGCAAACAGAATTGGAATGTACAAATGCAGAAACAGAAGAAAAAACAATGGAACACCATTTTAAAAATAGCATCACAAGAACATATGAGAACTATACCAAGCAAGAATACTATACTTGAAGATGGGATACAAAAAGATAAGATAAGGATTACAGGTCTTCCAAAAGTAAGTCACCAAAAAGAAAAACTGAAGAACATGCTTCTAGAAATAACAGAGGGGCAGCTAGGTGGCACAGTAGATAGAGCACTGCCCCTGGAGTCAGGAGAACCTGAGTTCAAATCCAGCCTCAGACACTTGACACTTACTAGCTGTGTGACCCTGGGCAAGTCACAACCCCATTGCCTAGCAAAAAAAAAAATAACAAAACAAACAAAAAGAAATAATGGAGTAAATTTGCCTAGAAATACAGGAAGCAGACAACAAGGAGATCCAAAGAATGCACAGAACACCCAAAGAAAGATATCTCAGGGAACATTATACCAAATTTTAGAATTGTAACACCAAAGAACCTGGGAGACTATAATAAAGGAAATGGGTTTTAGTTTTAAATATGTAACAATGTATGCTTATGAATCTTTAATGTTTTAGGCATTTCTTTTGTAGTAGAGAAAATAAATAGTTGCCCTGTACTGGGTATCTACTACTTTGTACATTGAGTAACTTTTCAGGAGGGACTCCCTTTTGGGGAGAGCCTAGATATGAGTCAAACCTATTAGGAGATTTTCTTGGAATAATTCCATGTGAGGGAATAATGATCCAGAGAATGTTGGAAGAAGCCTGAATTCCTTCTTGTCAAGATCAAGCTCCCCCAGTACAGAACCTCGTTCTCAAGAATCCAGAACTGAAGCCTCTGCCAGTGACATCTCAAGGTTTTCCAGCAAGTCAGCCATGCATGACTCATCCTCCTGGTACTGGTCATCTCATCCTCCAAGAGTGCAATTGCAGTGTCTCCACTGGGCACCAAAAGATGCCAAATGGATTAGTTTACTCCCCATACTGCCCAAGTCTAGAATTAATCTAGGAGATAAAATGAGATATCATTCAAAAATGTTGAACTAGAGAATCTATATGTAGTTCTTCCTTTGGGCTAACCCTTACTCCTCCCAAACTGTTGTGATTTGGGGTGCTAGGAGCACCGATGACATAGTTTGGGGTTGCTGGGAACTCTGAAACGTAAGGGTACAGGGCAAGTCTTCCTGGAAAGAATTCAACCACTCAAGCCTTCTTTCAGTCTGAGTACAGAGCTTTATTGTAATGCCAATAAGAGCAGGCTAGATTGCAAGTGAATCTGCAGCTTGATGAGGATGGGACAGATACTTATATACAAAAAAAAGGGGGGGGGGAGTGTCAGTGAAAAGATCTTGATGGGATTAAGGAGTATCAAGTAAGCCAATAAAGTAATCACGGTGAACTGGAGTGGGCCATATGCCTGAGGGGAGAAGCCAGTGATCTGGGCAGCTGAAAATGTAAGGGAAAGTTCAGGGACTGGCTTGCTTCCAGAGACATAATCTTTTCCTTTATGGGTCCAGGTCCCATAACCTCATCAAAACCACACTTGTCAGTTGAGTTCCCTAGGGACTGACTACCCTAAGTGCAAGGTACTGTATGGGTCAGCACTACTGAGAAGATTAAATTGATTGTGTATCATTTTTAAATCTTATTTACAGTTACTTGATTTTGTCTTATAACTGCCCAAGTCATGGTTCTCTTTATCTGTACTTAGTTCAGAATTCATCTGGCCTGTAATGGGTTAGGTTTAGAAATCATGTTCTCTTTCTAATCACTGTTCTACTCTTGTCTCAAGGAATTTAGCTATCCTTGGGGGATGCTGGTGAATATAGTGGGGTGTCTGGTCTTTTATCCTTACACCACCAAGCTATCCTTGAAGGATGTCTGGTTTACTGTCCAAAGAACTCTGAGCTCAAGTTCGGAGATTTATTTCTCTCATAAAGCATTCTAATTCTATGGGAAATTTCATGGTATTTGTGTGCTATCCATGAGAAGTGGACTAGCTGGCAATTTCCTATCTTTAGCCTCATCCTTGCCAATTAAAAAGGTAGTCTTTTAATGTAATCAAAGTCATCCATTCTGCATTTCATAATGTTCTCTATCTCTTGTTTAGTCATAAATTCTTCCATTCTCCATAGATCTGATAAACTATTCCTTGCTCTCCTAGTTCCCTTATGGTATCAGTCTTTATATCTAAATCATGTACCCATTTTGACTTTATCTTGGTATAGGGTACAAGATGTTGGTCTATGCCTGGTTTCTGCCATACTATTTTCCAGTTTTTCCAGCAGTTTTTGTTATATAATGATTTCTTACCCCAGAAGCTGGAGTCTTTGAATTTATCAAATAGTAGATTACTATAGTCATTGACTGTTGTGTCTTGCATACCTAACCTCTTCCACTGACCCACCACTCTATTTCTTAGCCAGTACCAAGTAGTTTTAATGATTGCTGCTTTATAATACAATTTAAGATCTGGTACAGCTTGAGATTAGAAGGGAAGCAGAAAGCTGGGAAACAATTTTTACAGCCAATGTCTCTGATAAAGGCCTCATTTCTAAAATACATAGAGAACTGAGTCAAATTTATAAGAATCCAAGTCATTCCCCAATTGATAAATGGTCAAAGGATATGAATAGGCAGTTTTCAAAGGAAGAAATTAAAGCTATCCATAGTCCTATGAAAAAATGTTCTAAATCACTATTGATTAGAGAAACGTAAATCAAAACGACTCTGAGGTACTACATCACACCTATCAGATTGGCTAATATGACAAAACAGGAAAATGACAAATGTTGGAGAAGGTGTGGGAAAATTGGAACACTAATACATTGTTGGTGGGCTTGTGAACTGATCCAACCATTCTGTCTAGCAATTTGGAACTATGCCTAAAGAGCTACAAAATTGTGAATACACTTTGACCCAGCAATACCACTTCTAGGTCTGTATCCCAAAGAGATCAAAAAAATGGGAAAAGGACCCACATGTACAAAAATATTTATAACAACTCTTTTTGTGGTGGCAAAGAATTGGAAATTGAGGGGATGTTCATCATTTGGGGAATGGCTGTACAAGATGTGGTATATGAATGTAATGGAATACTATTGTGCTAAGCAGGCAGACTTCAGAAAAACTGGAAAGGCTTGTACTGATGCTGAGTGAAATGAGCAGAACCAGGAGAACATTGTGCACAGTAACAGCCACATTGTGTAATGACTGACTTTGATAGACTTGACTTTTCTCAGCAATGCAAGGATCTAAGACAACTCCAAAAGACTCATAATGGAAAATACTATCCACATCCAGAAAAAAGAACCATGGAATCTGAATGCAGACAGAAGCATACTCTTTGCTTTCCTTTCCTTTTGTCATTTTGTTTTATTTCTTCTTTCTCGTGGTTCCTCCCATTAGTTGTTATTCTTCTATACATCATGACTGATGTGAAAATATGCTTAATGTGAATGTATAAGTAGAGCCTATATCAGATTACTCGCCATCTTTGGCAGGGGGGAGGAGAGAGGGGGAGAAAATTTAAAACTCAAAATCTTATGCAAGTGAATGTTAAAAACTAAAAATAAATAATTTAAAATTAGAAAAAAAAGGTAGTCTTGTCTAAATCCCAGGTGTCAGTAAGTCTACATCCCTGGTTCCCTGTCCATGACCTTGGAGTACATCTGGGACTTGTAAATTCATAAAGCGTTCCTTCAAGACAGGTGGGGTGGTTGAAGGTCTCACATGTACACACTTTCTTTAATGTCACCAGTTGTGATCCCTCACCAATGGGATGGCAGCCAATTATATGATTTCTGTTCTGTTCTTCATTTTATGCTTATCAGAATGAGTTCTTCATTTCTGGGTCTTTGGCAATCAAGGCAAGCCACTGACCCATTTTATTTTCAGGTTGCCAGTCCTGATAATAATACATTTCATTCGGAGAAATATTCCTCAGTTTACCTTTTTGTTAAACTTCACTCAGGACACTACAAAACTATAGTACACAAATCCCCCAAATGGGTTCACCTTCAAAATTAGCTTAAAGCAAAAGCATTGACTGAAATAGCTTAGCTTGACCAATAGTAAGGAAACATCTCCATCTTAAACTTAGGGCACACCCACTCACAAACTCGCACAGGTTAAGTGGGAAGATTGGACAGAGGCACACATGTAGGTAATATGTGGGCAAAGCAACTCACACTTCTTGTGCTGTAAGGCACAGCTGTCTTCTCTCTTTTTATGATGTCTGAGAACTGCTCCCTAATGGGCATATAGTGTCTGCTGGTTGAGTTGCTCTGAGATCCCTGGGCATTCTCTACACTGGACATGGTGTCTCTGCTGCTCGGCCAGTCTCTTCCACCTCCAGTTTGGGGCTGACTTGAGATCCTGGACTAGGGTGCCAGCAAATGTCCAGGAACAAGGGCTTGCCAACTCCTCAGCAGGATCCCAGCTCCGGGTGCCAAATTTGAATCTTCTCTCTTTGATTATTTGACTTCTAGCCCAGGACCTGTAGATGCTCTACTTAGGAGACTTAGCACCTTTTCTTTATAAACACATTTTCTACTGTTGGTCCACATCTGTGAATGTGCGGGGGCGGGGTGGGGAGGTGGGGGGCGGGGAAGGGCACTAAGACAAGCCCACTGTCCAGATTGTTTCCTGACAAATTCATATGCATGTTTGCATTCAAAAGTCTAACAAACCTACTAGGTGCAAATGAGCCTTTCAAACTACGTGTAAGGAGAGCTACTTAAAGACTTTGTGAAGCTTCTGGGCTCCCAAGCTCTCAGTACATAATCCCATATTCATGCATTCTGTCATAGTTTATGGGGATCACAAAATTTATTGCACAAAATGTAAAGTAAATAGACATTCATTTCTTAAGCCCCCTCCTAAATACCCACTCAGTTCTAGGGTGTGGCCTCAGGACTTTAAAACAGCAATTACTCTCAGCTTTTGGGAAGAAAGAAGAGAAGAGATATGTGGATTTCATCTCTGGGATTGCAGACTGTAAAAGTATGGAAAATGGGAAAGAATGGTGAGAAAAATTAGTCATCTCCAGCTTACCAGGTCAATAAAATTCCCCAAAATAGTCAGTCTTAACAGTCAGGACTCTCTCTCTTTGATCCCATTTCTCTCTGTTCCAGGATCAGAATCTTTCCTGTAGCTCAGATCTCTGGTCAATTTGCTCACCAGTTGATAGGCCCAAGACAGGCCCCCAAAAAACCTTTCCTTGAGCCCTTTTACCTGGTCAAGGAAGTCTAGCAGTCTCCAGAGGCTATTCTTTTTTTTTTTTTTTTTGGCAATTGGGGTTAAGTGACTTGCCCAGGGTCACACAGCTAGTAAGCGTCAAGTGTTTGGTCTGAGGTCTGAGGTCAGAGGTCAGATTTGAACTCATGTCCTCCTGACTTCAGGGCCGGTGCTCTGTCCACTGCACTGACCAGTGACTAGCTGCCCCTCCCAGAAGCTGTTCTTATTCCTATCAATTGGCTCTTCCTTATCGGTATGCCCAACCTCCCAATTCTTTGTTAACCTAATTAAAGTCTAGCTCTCCATGCTCTATTACTGGCCTATAGCCCCCTTTTTTACTTCCCATCCTGGATCTTATCCAGACCCCATTCAGCCTCCCAGACACTCCCATCAAGATTCTCCCAGGACCCTCCCCCAGTCACCCCAGCTTCAAGATCCTCCCTAAATTCCTCCTCCACTCAACCCCAGTTTGTGGTCCACTGCCATCAAGACACCCTTTCTCCCAGCCCCAACTCGTCACTCCAAACTACCTGGCCACTCCTAGATCCCTCCCATAGTCTTTCTGTATATAAGAGCCATCCTGGCCACCACTTAGGGGCTGAGACTTCCTCATGCTCCCTCTTCCTTAAGAGTCTGGCTTATACGGCTCATCTTTAATAAACCTTGTCTTTGGTTAAAAGAAAGCTTGGGTCAAATTCTTTCAGGCAGGATCTGCGTGCTGTGATTTTGGGGTCCCAGCACCCCTAACATCTAACCCTCAGCATAGTCATTTAAGTCTCTGGCCAAAGCAGAAATCTATTAGTGGGTGTTAGAGTCACAAATCTGACTGCTCCTGTCTACCTAAAGGAAGCCAGACAGTGGCCATTTATCTCCTGTCCCCCATCCCCACCCCCCAGCTCCCATGGAAGCCAATAAGTCTCAATCCAAGGTCAGCAGAAAGGATAGTTCTGTCAACAAGGAAGGAAGGGAAAGGAATGGACAAGAAGAAAAGAGAAGGGAAGGGAAGGGAAAGGAAGAGCAGTGACAGAGGTGAGTTCCTGCAACAGTGAGGAGAAAGACATGATAAGACCAAGTTGAAAAAATGGCAGGGAGGTAATGCTGTAGAGGTAGAATAGGCCAAATTATGGAAAATTCAAGGCCAGGTAGTGTAATATAGTTTAGATTAGCTCTGTTAGTGATGTGGTTTAGGGGTTCAGGGGTGCTGGGACCCCAGTATCACAACACTTGGGTCCTGCCCAAAAGAATTCAACTCAAGCCTTCTTTCAGCCAAAGACAAGGTTTATTAGAACATCTATTGTCATATTGGGCAGACTCTTAAGGAGTCTGAACAGTAATAAGCTATTGGCTAGATTTTAAGAATCTAAGCATCTTAGTGGAGACAAGATGGACCTTATATACAGAAAGCCTGTGGGAGGGACCTAGGAGTGGCCAGTAAACTGGGGTGAACAGAACTCTTGGGACCTGGACCTTGTGGCCAAGGGAGAATGGAGCCTAGAAGGGTGGGAAATGGTCGGGGGCCATACATGGGGAGGTAAAACAAAGGAAGGCCAGTCTAGATTAACAGAATTGGGAGATTGGGAGTAGCCACAATGAAAGGCCAATTGATGGGATTATAGCCTCAGGTGAATGCCAGAGATTTGGCCAAGTGGCAAAGTCCAGGGTTTTTCCTTTCTGGGGTCTAGATCTCAACCCCATCATTTGGAGTTTGGGAGCTATTGGAGGTTTTTGAGCATGAGGGACATCATGAGAATGGAATTTCAGGATAGTCTTTCAGTGGTATGTACAGTAGTTATTGCTAAAAGCACACCAAAGCTGAAACTAGGGAGGGGCCATCAGAGTTTTGTCCCAGGCTAGTGATATCTAGAGTGCTAAAGGCAAGTTTTGTCTGCCTACTTGTTCTGCACCCCCTTCTTCCCTTCCATGGGAGTGGTCTTATGTAAGGCTATATTTCCTTCTCACTAGGCCTTGCTTTCCCAGGAAGCTATACCTGTGACCCAGGCTTTCCCTTGGTAGTCATATAACTCTGCTGGACATTTAGCATGTTCATGACATGAACATGTATTGTCATTTCTATATCTATGTCTATGTCTGCATCCTGTCTCTCTGCCTAAAGACACTGAGAAAAGGGATGGGATTCTTCTAATTAAGTAGTATCTTTTAAAATGGGATGGGGTAAATAACGCAAATATAACAGTGCATATTTAGAACTGAAATTTGGTGATGGTGGATTAGAAAGTTCAGTCCTGCCTGCACAAACATATATGTCTGACCCATTTCTGTGTTCATGGGAGCCGAGGGGGAGAGAAATATCTTTCCTGGGCTTTCTTCACTCTCCTCGATATACTATTTCACTTGGTATTTCATTAGCTTCTAGGAGTTATCGTTAAGTAGATGATTCCCATAGCTATCTACCCAGTTCTAGTTTCTCTCCTAGAACTGTAGTCTGGCATCATCAACTGCTTACTAGACATTTTGAACTGGATGTCCTGTAGGCATGTCAAATTCAATGTATCCAAAACAGAGTTTGAATTATCTTTCCCCCTATTATTGTCAAGGAAACCACCATTTTCCCACTTAAGCAGATTCATAACCAGTATGCCATCCTTGATTTCTTGATCTCACCACACACATCCCGATAACTTGCCAGATCTTGCCATTAATATCTTCACAACATCTCACCTCTGTGTGTCTCCCCTTCTTTCCACTCCCACAGTCATCACCCTTGTTCAGTCCCTCATCTCCTCTCATCTATTTCAATGGCTAATTGATGCCCTTGCCTCATCTCATCTCCTCCCCATCCCCCTCAATCCATCCTTCATAGATCTTCCACAGTGACTTTCCTAAACCATTAAACTCTCCCACTCAAACTCTAGGATCAAATATTGTACAAAGTTCTTTGATTTTTAAAGTTCTTCACAACGTGGTCCCTTCTAGGCTTATACTTTACTCCCTTTCCCATATGCTGTGATTCAGCTGTGCTGGTCTCCTTGATTTTCCTCCATAGGATACTCTCTCATCTCTTCTCCTTTGCAGTAGCTGTCCTAAATTCCTGGAGTACCCTCCATCCTGCCGTCTTGAATCTGAGAATCCCTGGCTTTCTTCAAGGTTCAGCTCAAATGCTGCCTTCTTCCTGGTCCCCCCTCAGATACTAAGACTTTTACTTTTAAGGTCACTTGTCATTTATCCTTGTCCTTATATCTATGTCTTGTCTATATGTGGTTGTTTGCGTGTTGTCTCTCCCATTAGACTGTGAACTTCTTGAGAGATGGACTATTTTTGTCTTTCTTTGTATCCCCAAGTGCTTAGCACTGTACTTGGTACATAGTAAGTTTTTAATAAATGCTTGTTTGCACATAAATCATCAGCATTTCTACATATCACTAACAAAGCCCAGCAGCAAGAAATAGAAAGAGAAATTCTATTTAAAATAACTGTAGTCAATATACAATATTTAGTAGTCTACCTGCCAAGATAAACCCAGGAACTATATGAACACAATTACAAAACACTTTTTACACAAATGAAGTCAGATCTGAACTGGAAAAAAATTTTAAAAAATTTAATAATTGTTCCAATCCAATTAACATTTATCAAGCACCTACTATGTTCTAGTTGGGTAGCTAGGTGACGCAGGGGATAGAGTGCTGAGCCTCGTATGAGGAAGACCTGAATTCAAATTTGGTCTCAGACACTGACTAGCTATGTGACACTGGGCAAGTCACTTTGCTTCAGTATCCTTATCTGCAAAATGAGCTGGAGAAGGAAATGTCCAGTATTTTTGCCAAGAAAACTCCAAATGGAGTCCTTAACAGTCAGACATTGACTGAAACAACTGAACAACAACAAAAATATTCTAATCACTGTGCTAACTGCTGGGGATGCAATTAATAAAAAGAAAAATAGTCCCTGACCTCAATATGCTTACAATCTAATGGGAGGGAGATACACAAAAAGAGGCAGGAAGAAGGGGACACCAGGTGGTATGATGGAGTTGAAACCAAGGCAGAGTAGCAAAGTGTCGGGGGAAATTTTCAAAAATGTAACTCTTCTTCGAAGAGGTGGGGAATGATCAATCAATTAATTAACAAGCATTTATTAAGTACCTACTATGTTCCATGTATTGAGGTTTAGGGGTGCTAGGACCCCAAAATAGTGACACTTGAGTCCTGCCCAAATGAATTCGACCTAAGCCTTCTTTTAGCTAAAGACAAAGTTTATTAAAACATCGGTAGAGGGTGGGTTCGATTCTAACAATCTGCCATATTGGCCAGACTATTAAGGACTCTAAGCATTGGCTGGACTCTTAAGGAATCTGAGTACCTTAATGGAGGTGAGATGGATCTTATATACAGAAAGACTGTGGGAGTGGCCAGTAGGCTGGGGTGACTGGGAGTTAGAATGGGGTCTAGAGAGGATCAAGGGTAGGCAGTAGCCAGGGGTGATCCAGAGGTAAGAGAGAATTGGGAGATTGGCCATAGGCCACAGTGAAAGCGCATTTGAGAGGATTATAGCCTCAGGCAAACGCCAGAGACTCGACCATGTGGGGAAGTCCACGGCTTTTCCTTTTTAGGGTACAGATCCCAAAGACATGGCTTTTTCCTTTTAGGGCTTCAGATCCCAACCCCATCACAGGCAGTATGCTATGTGTTGGTGATAGAAATACAAGAGGTAGTACATAGAATCTAGGGCTGACTCTTTCAACCCCCAGTAACACTGGTAGGTTGGGTCCCTAGAGGGCAGTTGCTACTTCTTCCCTTACTTAGGGTTTTAGAGGGCTGTGAAGGGATGGAGGTTTGTTTTCTAGTACTATGAGGACCCCCAGCATTATCCTCCACTGGTGTGCTTTCCCTGTCATACATTGATGTCAGTCTGGCAGAGAGAATGAGGTTTAGAAAGGTAGCATTCAACTAAGATGGTAGCAGTTAGAGCAGTGGGTACAAAAGAATCCCTCAAACAGGAGGTACATTCTCCCACAAATACATAGAGTCTAAGAGAAAGTGGGCTCAAGCCTAGAGCACAGAATGGTACAAAGGAGGTAGCAGACAGTTCCTCTGAGTTCTTTTGCACCCTTCATGGTGGCCCCAGGAAGTTCCCCCATAGTATAATGTGTCCTGTTTTTTGTTGGTCTACTTCTGGAGTAGCCATCTTTCCTCAGCCCCCTTCGTTTGTCCTTGGTCCTTGATGCAGAAGCTATTGTCCGAGACTGCTGTTCTGGGGATGCCTCCACTGGTCTTAACCACTTCCTGGGGGACATCGTTTCATTTCATCCAGTGACTGGAGGCATTACACACTTCCTTTCTAATTTGATGAGCAGGTAGTTCAAAGCTTAGTTCAATGCAATGACCTCTTATTGATTGATTTCAGAGTTGGGGAACTTGTAGCGCCCCCCCCCCCAGGCCACACGTAGCCCTTAGGGGATTTCTTCTGTGAAGTTTAGATTCAGTCAAAGGCCCCCACTTCAGGACGGAGAGGTTCACGTTGTGACCTTGAGACCGAAGGCTCCCCATCCCTAGATCAGATCAACAAAGATGTTCTCAACTGACTAAAGAATCCAGGTTAGAGTATTTTTCAAGGAACAGAGAGGGACAGGGCCCAAAATATGGCCTGTACTGTTAGATTCAATCAACAAATAATAACAGCTCACATTTATATAATGCTTGAGCCAGATACACAATGATAAAGCTTTACAATGATTATCTCATCCGACCCTCACGACAACCCTGAGAGGTTGGGACTATTATCCCCATTTTACAGATGAGGAAACAGGCAAATACAAGTTGAGTGATTTGGCAGATTTGAACTCAGGCCTTCATGCCTCGGTGTTATTTACCCTGTGCTCTTCCGCACCTACCTGCTTTGGTGTTGATGGGGGATGGCTGGTGTGGAAATCGTAGGGAGGTAGGGTGTGGCCCTGAGTTACTGTGTATAATCACGTGGGGAAGAGATGGAGGGGAGGAATTGGGAGCGTGTTGGGGTGGGAGTGGGTGTGGGTGTATTCAAAACAAGGAAGAGAGTTAATGAAAGTTAGTTGTGTGTTTACTGGAAGCCTAGGAGAAAAGAGGAAGTAGGGACTGGCGTGATTGCGCAAGCGCCAGGACAAAATGGCGTCCCTGTGTTGGCTCTCTTTAGCCTCCTCCCCTCGCCCAAGCCAGTGGGGGAGGGCCCAAAAGAGGGGCGTGTCACGTGATCCTGACCCCGGCTTCACACGCCCGTGGCCGCGCTGCCTGACGGGAAACGGAGGGGCGAGGGAACGAGGCGGTCGGCCATTTTGTGTCTTTCCTGTGGGACGCGGCGGCGCTTGTGTTGGACGGTGCGGTAGCCGTTGCGTGCTTGTATCCCTTTTCCTGCCTCTCCTTCCCTCTCTTGCTCTTTCTCCCCCGAGCGCACCAGCCATGGGGCGGAAGAAGAAGAAGCAGCTGAAGCCTTGGTGCTGGTATCCTTTGTCGGTTGGCCGGCGAGGCCCCGCGGGGGCGGCCGTTGGGGTTCGGCGGGGAGGGGGAGGGGGAGAGCCAAACCGAGGCTGAGGCCGCGGCCGCGGAGCGGGGCCCGGAGGAAGGGAAGAGAACCAGGCCGAGATCGAGGCTGTGGGGGCGGGGGGAGGAGGAGAGGCCGAGACCGAGGCTGCGGAGTCCGCGGGGGCAGGGAGGGGGGAGGAGGGAGGGGAGGCCCAGACCTAGGCCGAGACTGGGGCTGCGGCTGCGGAGCCCGAGGGAGGCCCCGGCAGCCGCCGCCCCTGCCGACGGAGGGCGGCCGGACTCTAAGGGGACATCGTGGGGACCCTCGGGCCGGCTTCGCGACCTGCCTCTTCCCCGGCCCGCCTGGACGTGGACTGGATCCACGGCTTTTTGTGGCGGGTGGGGGAGAAGGGGAGCTGGGCTTGGCTCCCCCTAATCTCCGGAGCCGGGGCCTCGTAGGAAGCCGCGCTAGGCCTTCCGGCCCGGAGGAGTCTCGGAAGGCCTTTCCCCTCCCCCTGGTGCTGCAGTTCATCTTGCTGGGTTCAGTGTAAAGGTCACTCCAAAGAAACGTACTTAAAATTTCCCCATCCCAGCTTCGTGCCTGACCCTTTTGTCCCGAAGTTGCAACGTTAACCACTATTAACGTTGTCTTAAAGAACTGGTTAAAAGGAAACCGCGTAGTACAGTGAAAAGGGAGAAAAAAGCCCTGGTAATCTGTCACGACTTGTGTGACGAGCCCCCGGATCTCGTTATCCTCATCTGTAAAATCATATTGGGTGCCTTAATAGATCCCTTTCAGTTTTGGATGCATGACTCTGTGAAAACTTGATTTGAGTTTTTGTAGGGGAGGGAAAGGACTTTTAAAAGACATCTTTATGATGCTGCATTTTTTTTTTTTTTTTAACTGTAATCCTTGTTGGGGGGGAATGATGGATTACTCTTGCCTTAGGTTGTTGGATTAATCTGTGTGCCAGGCCTTGGGAATAGAAAGAATAAAATAACAGCATTGGTCTAAAAGGAGCCTGCCAGCTAACAGAAGTGATTTCAGCTTGTTATTCAGTAGGCCACAATGAGGGAATTTCTAGTTTTTGCTAACATATAAATGCTGAATGGTTTGTAAATCAAGGATTTATTAAGTACCATGTTCTAGATTCTGGAGATAAAAACAAAACAAAAAAAATCTCTGCCTTTAAGGACCTTATTGTTAATGGCCTACTCTATGTCAAGTTTGGCCACCCACTTATTTTCTGTTTACCTTGGAATATTTTCTGGCAAAAGAAAATTTAAATATGTAAAAGCACAACAAACTCTTTCTATTCGGGTAACTTGGACTTTTCTTAAGCATTGAATTCCATGATTTTCTTTGACAGATGCAATTAAGAGACATGGGACAAAAAGACAAGTTAGTTTTGTCATTTAAAATACAAAAAAAAAGAAAGGAATTCGGTAAATAAAATAGCATCGATAGGTCGGATTTATGAATGTGGGACCTTGGGCAAGTCAGTTTTTGAGCCTCAGTTTTCTCTTTTCTAAAACAACGGGGTTGGAACAGACCTGGGTGAGGAGGTACCTTATCTTATACGTCTGTAATCCTACTTGGGACGGTGATGAGAAAACCATGGGAATGGGTGTGAAATTATGTGTGAAGAATATGTAGTAAGTAAATCGTTTGAAAAATTCTGAATGCCAAAGTTGTAAAATGCATGTAAGGTTGTAAACACAATTAACATGGATTCCTCACTATGTTCCTTAACAATATGATTAGGTATTGTAACAGAGATTTTGATGATGAGAAAATCCTAATACAGCATCAGAAAGCAAAGCACTTTAAATGTCACATATGTCATAAAAAATTATATACAGGGCCTGGTTTAGCTATTCATTGTATGCAAGTAAGTGGTTTTTTTCATACCTGTTGTTTTTTAATCTGTAAAAGTATTGTCCACATTTATTGTATTTTCTTCTGGGAAAGGGCTTGGGTGAATTTGTATTACAAATGTTAACAGCTGTGAACTTTAAATGCAAATGCAGTAATCAGATGTGTTTGCCAGTATTATGTTTTTTAGTCATAATTAAAATTTTCACTTAAGTAATTCAGGTAGAGGTTTGGACAGCATCTTTTGAAGTTATGCCCCTTAAAATATTATGTAGATGTTATACAAATCAGGTATCTGGAGAGAGGAATCTGATAGTGGTTTGAATTTTGCAAACAGAATTATCCAATTTTATTCCTAGTATACCAGTGCTTAATAACTGCTGTGCTGTTACTCATTTCCATTTAAACAAGACATTAGCCTAACTTTTTTGAAGGAGTATTTCATTTTATTCTTATAGAATTTCGAAAGAGTTCATTTAGATCATCCGTTTATTGCTGGGTTTCGCTAGTCTTTCTACTTTTGAGTAAGGAAAAATTTGTAACTTATTTTGAAGAGATTCTTAGAATGTATCCTGTTAATAAGTACTTTGGGGTCTGATTCAGCAGAATTTTCCCTGGCTTTGGTTAAATTGGCCCCAGTGATAATCTCTGAGAACTGATTTTAGTGGACTGTGTGGGAGGAAAAGCAAAACAAGATGTTTGTCCCAAGTTTAGCAGTAGTGTAGTGCCTATGTAGGGGCGCTAGGTGGCGCAATGGACAAAATGCCAGGCCTGGAGTAAGAAAGGCTTGAATTCAAATCTTCAGTTGGACACTTAGTAGCTGTGTGACCCTGGGCAAGTCATTTAACCCTGTTTGCTTCCTTCAGTTCCTCCTCTATAAAATGAGATAGAGAAGGAAATGACAAACTACTCCAGCATCTTTGCCAAGAAAAACCCCAAATATGGTCATGAAGAGTCAGACATGATTGAACAAAAGTCTTGATGAAAAGATCATTAGTGGTTTTCAAAGGGTTTTCTGCATATACTTTCTTTGTTAACAACCCAATGAGCTAGCTATGATAGGCAGACCCTTGTTTTGCAGATAAATTAGTTATAAAGAGGTTAGATGTCAGATAAATTAAGAATTGGAAATAGGATTACAGGCTCTTGAATTTGAGCCAAAGACCTTTTCCACCTAAGAAGCTTGCTCTTGTACTAGAATCCTGATTTCTGCTAGGTAAATAGGTACCTATTTATTTCTTTCTTCCTCACAGTTTCTTGTAAAATGAGTCTCTGCTCCTTCCTTCTCAGGGATGTTAATAGCAGGTGAGGGTGTTGAATATTTGTAGGAAGATACCATTTGAGTTTTTTGTTCTGACCTTTGCTTCCATCAGTGTAGAAAACTCCTTTATACCAATGCAGCCTCTGCTTACCAACCAATACCTCTACCAAGATGACTGCTGTGTAACTTCACTTCTTTGAGAGTTGCTAAGGTCATGGAGAGGTTGTCCTGCCTAGGTTCACACAGTATATGTCCAAGGCTAGATTTGGGTCCTGATCTTCCTAACTCCACGGCCTTTCAATGAATAGAGATTATACTATTTGTTGGGTAGTTTTAAGAAAGCCATGGTTGCTTAAGCTTACATAAGCCAGTAGAATTTAGGGAATAAACATGGATCATGCATTTAACAAAAATAATTTTAATTGACGCTATTAGGAGAAGCTGCCAATTAAATACTATGAATTTTTTAATTTGAGTTATATACATCATTAAATCTTCCAGGAAAGTTGAGATTTACATCTAAGTACATTTATGAAACCTAGCCAGCTGTCTGTTCTGATTGGAAGTACACTGGTAGGAAAGGGAAAAAAAATAAGTATTCTACCTCTGGAACAGTTATTCTATTTCAATAATAGGTGAGTGGCTATTGCTGAAATGTGTTAGGACATTTGTAGCTGTACTAAAACAGATGACTCATGTTATTTTAAAAGTAGATGGATCCTTGTATCTAGCAAAATACATAGTAAACATAAAATGGGCACGGTGGTTTACTGGAAAGGTCCTGAGGCTAAGATTCTGGTTTTGAGGATCCTTAAGTTGTAACCATTTTAAAACCAGTTTCCTTGTTTCTAAAATGAGAAAACTGGACTTCCAGCTCCAAAAAAAAACCTGATTTCTTCCTGATTCCTAGAGAGGTCTTCATGTTAACCAGTGTTTGTTAATATAAATTTCTTTTTTCTTCATCAAGTTGTGTAACAGAAAGCAAAAATGTTTTGATAATCTGTTTACTTTGTGGCTGGATAAAGTACATTGCTGATATTTTAAGCTCATGGACTTTCTCAATCTTCTTTCAGAAACCAGACCAAACAACCAACCTCTTCCCCACCCCCCCAGTCCTTTTGGAGCCTGTTTTAATTTCGTGGGGTACAGTAAAAACCTCATTAATACTTAAAGCCTTTTCAAGTGGTCTGCTTGGAAATAGACACCTAAAAGCAGTCCAAGATATTTTTGAAAGTAAAACACTTCTCAAAATTTTTCACAATTTAAACTTTAATATTTCATATATGACCCTCCCCTGCTCTCCAATTTTACACTTGAGTGATTTTTTTTTTAAGGCAATTGGGGTTAAGTGACTTGCCCAGGGTCACACAGCTAAGTGTCAAGTGTTTGGTCTGAGGTCAGATTTGAACTCAGGTCCTCCTGACTTCAGGGCTGGTGCTCTATCCACTTCGCCACCTAGCTGCCCTTTAGTGATGGTTTTTTAAAATGCTATCGAGCTTGGGATTTAATCGTTTGAGGGACCTCTTTTGAAAAATTTGACAAGCCAAATTTGGTCTTTATCTTAATGAAATGACAATAAATTGTTGTGATAGGTGCATAAAGAAACAATAGATGCTGTACCAAATGCCATACCTGGGAGAACAGACATTGAATTGGAAATCTATGGTATGGAAGGTATTCCAGAAAAAGATATGGATGAGCGGAGAAGACTTCTCGAACAAAAAACTCAAGGTGAATTTAAAGTTTTTGCTTTTCTTTCTCAAAATAAATTAAGTAATTCCCTGTTTTTTCCTTCCCTAAGAAAATACCTGGGACATGTAGAAAGATGTTAATTATTATTAGGTGATGGTTACAAAGAAACAAAGTCCATTACATTGGGAGATGATTGTGAAAGGGGGATGGGTTAAGGAGAAGTTGATAGAGTTCTCTTTTGGACTTTGTGAGTTTGAGATACTTAAAGTACACTTAAGAATAGATAGTCAGCTTCCTTCTCAGGTTAGATTGCCTTTGGGAAATTGTGTAGTACTTTTGTAATGGCCACCACTCACCCCCAGCTGCTTCTTAAAACAAAGATCCATCTTAGCATCAGAATTCAGATGATGCTGTGTGGTTGTTAGGGAATAATACAGTCTCCAAAGAATCAGTTGTTAGTTATCCATTGGACAGTGGGAAGGCTTATAGTGATTTGCAGGCTGTAATATGCTGCTAATCAGTAATTGCACAGGAACAGCAGCATGTAAAAGGTATTAGAAATGTATGACTAATAATGAGGAGGTGGGTAGGTCACTTAAGTAAAATTTTTCACTAACTGATAGCGCATATTCTACAAGTATTCTTTGTCAGTTCTGGAGGGAAGAACACATGGACAACATTCACATAGGAGATTAATGTTTTTATATCTGTGTAGTCAGTATAGTCTACGTCGTCATAGGACATACCATCAGTGAGGTCACAGTTCATTCAAAGTAATGTGTATTTTGTTACGGAATTACTTTAAAACTAGGTCAGTATGGTACAAGCAAGCTGTCAGGTCCTACTAACCAGAAAAGTCTTTAAGGACAGGTTGTGCAATGGTCTGTGTTTCTTATATGAGGACCGGTCTAGCAAATTTCAGAGGCCTTCATCACTGGAAGGTTTCTTCATCCAGGAACTGAATTATTTTGACTTCAGCAGTCCATGAAGACCATCTGATTTCAGGTTAGGAGATTGAAACTGAAATATTTGAAGTTTAAAGATTTGAACTGGAATGAAAAAATCCTCAATGTAAAAAATGACATAGTAATAATACTGTTCTAAGCTTTTTCCTTGCATTATCATAAAAATGAAACTTCATTAGCAGAGAGTCAAAAGAAGAAGCAACAAGATGATTCTGATGAATATGATGATGATGAATCTACAGCCTCAACTTCATTTCAGCCCCAACCTGTTCAACCCCAACAAGGTTACATCCCCCCAATGGCACAGCCAGGCTTGCCACCTGTGCCAGGAGCACCAGGAATGCCTCCAGGTAACACCTAAGTTACTTAAAATGTAGCAGTAAACCATAGAGTTGTATCTTGGGACCATTTTCTTTGGCTTAATTTCATTGTATTTACAAATTTTCTGACAGTTAAATTGTAACTCATTTCTTTTGAAAATTGTTAAATTTACAGGTATACCTCCATTAATGCCAGGTGTTCCGCCTCTGATGCCAGGAATGCCTCCAGTTATGCCAGGGATGCCACCTGGGTAAGGAAAATCTTTGTAACTGCTTTAGTTGGTTTGTGCCTAAATCCACTGGTCCTTTTCAACCCAATTGTTTCATCCAGAATTAAGAGCTATTGTTTTTTCTGTTCCCTTGTTCAGTATATGGCTTTATACATTGTGAACATGTGAAGCTAAGAACTGAGAAGACGTAACAATTAAATGCTGCAAATAATTTTAGAAATTACTCGCTTCTACAGAAAATGAATTTTTAGTTTCAGTTTGCTTTCATTAGCTATCTCTTTTAGTTGTCATTGCTGTAATTAAGATAGTTTATTGTAGTCCAACAGTTTCTGAGGTTTATAACTATCCATGACACGTGTGGACCAATGTAATTTATTTACTTGTTGAAGCATCAAAAATTTAAATAACTATGAGGTACCTGGGATTTTACTTAATCTTGTTGGATATGACAGGTAGTCAATACACTCCCACTGTATTTTGAAAATCACAGTTAGATTTTGATTTTGTCATACATTTTCACAGATTGCATCATCAGAGAAAATACACCCAGTCATTTTGCGGTGAAAACATGTAAGCATCTCATTCATAATGTAATTCAGGAGGTACATTCATGATGTCATTTTTTTGTGTATAATGATATTTATTCAGTTGACTTCAACAGTTTTGTAACTTTCTCACCAACCTTGAAAATCCCCATGGTCATTGACAGCAAGTATCTAAATAGCAGGAAAGAGAAATGGTTTATTTAGACTTGTAAATTAAACATAGGTTTTTAAAAGTTTTAGGTTATATTTGTCTCAAATGACTTCTACTTATGGGGTTTTTGTACTAAAGTTTGGTCTGTACTTAGAGATTGCCATCAACTAGCTAAATCACATTTTAATTGTTTAGGTATGAAACTTAGTATGTACTTTAAAATTTTTATTTTTCAAAGTCCATGACAGAGACTTAGGAATTGAGAAATTGAAGTGTTTATCTTATTTCTTTAGCTAGTTTGGAAAAGTTTTTATTTGGGAAAGAATGCTATTGAAATGTGTATATTTAGGGATTAAATGGTGGATCTTTTTAAGATTATGGATAAATAATAGTTTAATCCTTAAAATGAAGAAAACAAATACTTTGTCTCAGAGGCTAAATATATGTAGTCTTAAAACTGAGGCAGAAAGAGAATAATCCATTTCACTCAGATTTATGGCTATTTTCTATAGTAGGCAAAGGTATTACATTTCACTATTATGGTAGATGCTACCATATCTCATGGTAGCACCTTTTATTTTAAACAAGTTTATGAATGAAACATTAGATAATAAATTTGGTAGAGCATTCTGTTGAGGAAAAATGCAGGCAAGAAGATTGACTTTGCTCCTTTTTCTGGTAAAGTTTACTGGGTTTTTTGGTTTGTTTTTAGAATTTTTAGTCTTTGAGGGTTGTTGAAGGAATTGGTGGTTTTGGTTTTTATTTTTTTGTTGTGTGTGCTTTGAACTTGATTGGATTCATGAAGGCTTTTGAAGTCTTTAATCCGTGATTACTTCAAGTCTTAGTCAAGATGTCTTCTATAGTTTACTCTTGTGTTTTACGTTATGTTTGTTCTAAAATTTGTTTTTCCAATAGAATGATGCCAATGGGTGGAATGATGCCACCTGGACCAGGAATACCACCTCTGATGCCTGGTATGCCGCCAGGTAGGACATGCAGAATGCTTCCTTATGTAACATGGGTTTTGTAAGTTTATTTTTCAATTTGGATAACTAGATTTGACCCATGAGATGTTAGTAGGTCACATACTATTTTTTTTTCCCCTCTGAGGTTTGAAACAGGGAGTTAAAACTAGCACCTTATCTGTCAGCCTCAGCCGTCTCCTAAAACTGACAACCAGCAAATTAGCAAATGGCTTTTGAACAGCTGAACTTATTGCCAAGCCCTGTACCGAATCATTTAATGCACTTTGATGCTCATCGGTCATCCCTTTCTGCTCTCTTGGCTTTTTATATAGATAGAACTTTGACTAGCTTGGTTAGAAAATTGGGGAGCAGTCAGCTAATCACTATGAGAAATGACATTATCTTAAGCAAGAGAATATAAGAAAACTAAAAAACAAGTAAAAGAATTAAAGCACGGGATTCCCAATGAAGGAACACTACTTAGGCCTTAGACCTTTGGGATCGCACTATGTCATAGCACAGTAATTGAATTTATCTTTGTGATGATTCCGAATTATTATGAAACGAACATAATAGTCTATTGTTTTATACTATTATAGTTTTATCTATGTTTATTCTAAAATTTGCTTTCTAATAGAATGATACTGATGGGTGGAATGATGCCATTTGGACCAGGAATACTGTCTCTTATGCAGTTAAATATATGTTAAGGCAGGGAAGTGTAAATCCGTTTTAGAAAGATTTCCATTAAATATGAGAGTTTTGGCACTTGTTAGTGATTGGGACAAAGAAAGCAAGCTTATATTTTAAATTACTTGATCATTGTTTACTTTGGAAATACACACAAATACCTGATTTTGTGCACATTTGCATTCTACTTCAGAAAGTTTCCTTGTACTTTACAAACACTAATCCAAGTATCAAGTCTAGAATTTTAGTAAATTCAACCCTGGGCATAAGTTCCACACTGTCCCCTTTGGTGCACTACTCTGCATATTTCCTGTATAGAATGCTTGTCACCTTCTTTTAGGCCTGTAGAGAAATAGGGAAGGGGCAGGGGTTAAAGGTTTTTCATAAGGGCCAGATGCCACAGTTCTGAATTAATTGAATTTATGGATCAATTTCTAAATTTTTGGTTTAGAAACATTACATATTTTACATATATTAGCCTCAGTGTTTTGTAAAAATAGTTTTTTATTAATGAAATGTTTAACAGACTGACCAAATTTCCACTCATTTTTAGGTATGCCTCCACCTGTTCCTCGTCCTGGGATGCCTCCTATGACTCAAGCACAGGCTGTAACAGCACCTGGTATTCTTAATAGACCACCTGCACCAGCAGCAGCTGTTCCTACTCCCCAGCCTCCAGTTACTAAGCCACTTTTTCCTAGTGCAGGACAGGTAAGGTGTTAATTGATTAGATTCTGGATGTTTGCATTTAATTGTAAATAACTGCTATTTCTCATGCATATTACTGAGGTTATAGTTCAGTTTTTCTTTTGGAACCTTTTAAATAGCAGTTTGATATTAGGTATTGGTAAGGATTACACCTATGTGGAGACCATTTGATATCCTCTATTCAGAATAGCCTGAAAGCTGTCAGAAACTTTACATTGCTTTTTCACGTCAAGACCTTTGGACAAACTAGTTTCACCCTTTCATGACTTGGCTCTAACTGTGGCTCAAAGTTAATTTCTTTGCATGGATATGAAAAAAGAAAGAGCTGACCTTGGGCAAGTCACTTAACCCCAATTGCCTTACCAAAAAAAAAAAAAGAGAGAGAGAAAGAGCCAGGCTTCTATTAGGTGAGCTGAAAGCGAGATGAGACTGGGATGAGGGATGAATGATGAATATTTCTGTCTGCTTCACCAAATGACTATGTGACTCTCTCCAGGTGAATATAGAAACATTTTGAAAGGCTATTGGGATCATGAATTCTTTGCCTCCAAACTAATAGAAGATGATCTTTTCTGGTTGCATATTGACTTACTTAGAAAACCAAAAATTAACATTTATATCTTATTGTATATTTATTTTGTTAAGCATTTCCCAATTACATTTTAATCTGGTTTGGGCTGCACTTGGGAGTTTTTAGGGCTTGACTTCTATACTTTTGATCTAATTCATCTTATATTCTTATGACACAGTTGTCTGAGAAAGTTAATTTTTTTTTCCAAGTTAAACGTTTAAGTGCTTGTTATATTCGACATACTATACTATTTATTTTTATGACTAAAGATGAGGACAGTAGGTGTACCTTAGTTGTCTAGTTGATTTATAGTGAATATGTTCAGGCTTGATGAAAATAACATTAAACCTGTATTTATTTCCCCCCTTTTTGTTTTACCTTTTTCACTATTTTGATTCAGAATCAATCAGTGGACTCATTTATAGAAAAACCATGAAACATTTGGAACAAAGAGGTTTCTCTTTAATTGATAACATTTTGGGTGTGCCTTTTTGATTGGTATTAAACGCTATGTGAAAGTGATAACTTCAACTTTCTAGTTAATTTTTCTAGTACTTGAGTGTTTTTTTAACATGGAGAGAAGTGCATTCATTTGAGACAGTGACAGCATGAAGTTTAACATAAGTTCTTGGTATTTGATTCACTCGTTTACTTCAGACTTGAAAGTATTTATCTGGAATATTCATTCATAGGAAAAAATTTTAGCTAGGTTGGGTGGGTTTCTTTTTTTTCCCACTTCCCCGCCCTCCCTTTTTTTTTTGAAGGCTTGTGACCATTGCCATTGGATTGTGTTTGTTGTAAATGAACATGTCCTGCCTGCCTTTTGTAATAACTATATCAAATTGGATTATATTTTGCAGGGAAGGTAAATTCCTCATTTACAAAAATTCAATCTTTAGGTTAAAAAGTCTACCACGTGGCTTATTTTCACCCATTTGTTTGGAGACTTTTCACTGTTTCCTTTCTTTTGTGCTACAGATGGGGACACCTGTTACAAGCTCAAGTACAGCTTCATCCAATTCAGAAAATCTGTCTGCATCTTCTAAAGCTCTGTTTCCTAGCACAGCACAAGTACGCAGGAAGTTGCAGTTAAAAAAAAAAGCTTTACAACTTAACCCTTTGGACCCTTTTAAACCTCAACATTGAGATATGGCTAGTTTTTAAAAAAAACAATTATCACTAACTACTGTCATGAATGCTAATTTTAAAGCTCAGCGGAAAAACAATACCCCAAATTTCTATGGCTCTAAAGGGTTAAAAAGCATGTAAGCATTAAATGCTTCTTAGTGGCCAATGGTTAGCTTGATGCATGATTAAGCTCTTGATTTATGCTGTTTAATCTAATGCATCACATTTAATGTGCAGGAATTCAGTATTCTGAATTCTATACTAAAGTTGAAATATTTGGCTTTGTTTTCTCAGCTTTGGTGATTTATTTTTTCAATTCCAGAAAAACTGCTAAAGTTACTGATATTTTAAAAACCACATAAATTATCCCTAATTTAGTCTTTCTGTTGGACTGATGATTTGTGGCCTACTTTTAAAACAAATTTAATGAGAGCATTTCAGTATTCTTTGTTATAGGATGCTTTTAAAGGACAGATGAATTAGTCATTACTGATACTGTGTTTAGTAACAGTGGGATTTGCACAAACATGACATTCTTGGCAGTTTCTAACATTTTTGAGCTGCATTGTAGATTAATAATTGCTAAAAACAACTAATTAGAATGGTGAAAAGAGCAAATCACAGTATTCCAGTATATGACACTATACTCGATCATCAGGAATAACTGGATAGCTTTGTGTAAATTTTTCTTAAATTTTGGGGTGAGGTGGTGAAAGAAATTGAAGTTACACATGCTGTCTTGTTAGTTTGAATTGATTTGTATTTTGGTGGTTGCTTTTGTCAAGTACCTTTTGACATAAATCTTCGGGAGTATATTGGGTTTTGTGGGACTTTTATGTTGTGTTCTTGAGTTGCTTCGATATAATTTTAAGGCTGGAGTGCTGTATTGTGGGCTAGCTTATTTTATATGTGCTTTTTTTAAAAAAGTTACTACCTAAATGAAATTATTTGGATATTTGAGTTTTGCTAATTAAGAATTGTAATTCACAGGCTCAGGCAGCTGTTCAAGGACCTGTTGGTACAGATTTCAAGCCTTTAAATAGTACCCCTGCGACAACTACCGAACCTCCCAAGCCTACATTCCCTGCTTATACTCAGTCTACTGCTTCAACCACTAGTACAACGAATAGCACTGCAGCCAAACCAGCTGCTTCTATAACAAGTAAGCCAGCTACTCTTACGACAACCAGTGCAACCAGTAAGTTGATCCATCCCGATGAGGATATATCACTGGTAAGTGGTTTTCAGTTTTCACTGATAAATATGGCTACAAAAGCAAAATATTTTAGCAGTATTTCACCTTTTAGTGAGAGTGATCACGTACAGGCACGTACCTTTGTGTTAAAAGATTTTGATGCTCATAAATTATTTACCATTCCTGGTTCATAAAGGAAACATTCAAAGGGTATTTAGCTCTGGTATTTCCTATTTTGAATGTTAGAATGGATTTGAAATTATACCTTACTTGCTTTCCCCTTTAATATTTTAGTTAACATAAATCTTAGAATAGGTGTCAGCCAGTATCAGCAGGTCACCAAAACAAATATCAAGAATGTTACTGACTCTCTTCCTTGTTATCTTAACATGTTTTAAAAGACCATGTTTTAAGTGTGGTCGGTTATTTAAAGATAGTTTGACAATAAGAAGTTAATACTGAGTTTACTAGGCCTGCTTTAGTTGTAATGTTGAAGATTACTAGGGTCTATTTTGGATGGTTCACCTAGAAAGTTAAAAAATTATGCTGATAATTAAAATACTCAGTCCAGGATGGTTTATGGGTGTTTTATTTTGAGTATTTTAACTACTATGTCCAAAGTTTCTTAGTGTTGACTAAGTTCTGTGTGTTGAGGTTTTAAAAGTATTTTGCTTAATTCCATTCTTAGGAAGAGAGAAGGGCGCAGTTACCTAAATATCAGCGTAATCTTCCACGACCAGGACAAGCCCCTATGGGTAATCCACCTGTTGGACCAATTGGAGGTATGATGCCACCACAGCCAGGAATTCCTCCACAGCAGCAAGGAATGAGACCTCCATTGCCTCCTCATGGTATTCTTTTTTTTGTTTGTTTCCTGGAACATAACCTTTCTATAGATTTTAAAGTAATTGACGTTGCAGAATGTGTTTTTAAGGGCCTACTTACCTGTGTTATATCTTTGGATATGTTTTATAGGTCAATATGGTGGTCATCATCAAGCCATGCCAGGTTACCTTCCTGGGGCTATGCCTCCATATGGGCAGGGACCTCCAATGGTACCCCCTTATCAAGGTGGGCCTCCTCGACCTCCGATGGGAATGAGACCTCCTGTAATGTCGCAAGGTGGCCGTTACTGATGTTACTTCGCCCAATCTAATAGGTTTGGAGATTAAACCTTTTCTCATCTTGTGCTGTTTATATAGCCAAGCTTTCGTCAATTAAGGCTTCATTGTGACTTTAACAAACATTATCTTCTCACATACCAGGAACTATTGGACATTTTGTTTTACACAGGAAAATTTTATTTGGAATAATAAAGCAGGAACTTTTCCTGATGTTGCAATTTATACTGTATGGCTTCTTTTTCATGTTTCATCTAGGTTTTTAGAAGTGAAGTATAGTAAATATGGTTCGTTAAATTGTGAAGGCGCTGGAATTACATGAACATACCACCTTAAAGGCAAGTTCTGTAACCTTATGTTGCTATTTGTAAAGTTATGCCTTCGCAGCATTTCATATGCTGTTGGACTTTATGTCCCCAACATAGCTTGGTGAGGGCTGTAACTGTTTCCAAGTACCTGTACATTGGAAGTCTGAACGTGTAACAATATTTAATGTACTTAGAATTCCTCATGTTGCAGGGTTTAAAAAAAAAAAAAAAACAACTGACCCACTAAAGGTCGTGTGACTTTTCTGTACTGTTAAAACTTAATTGTAATAAAATGAAAGAAAAATTGATGCCTTTTTATTCATGACCAGCTGTGGACCACTGCCTGAAAGGTTTGTACAGCTGCATGCCACAGTAGATGTCCACATATAATAAAAATGCATAGTTACTGGCAAAGTTTTGATATACTCTCCAATTTTGTGTTTGAATTGCAGGTCACTCTTTAGCTGCATGGTGAAAGTTGCTTATTTCTGAGCAATAGACATAAAGTTGTACTTTTATTAACTCATTTACTGTTTATTAGACATAATGCAGAGTATGAATACACCATTACATGATGAGTATAAACATTTCAGTGCTTTCTTCCCTTGATTTCAATACATTGCAGGTGACTTTAGAAATTTAGTATATGAGTTTAACACACCTTCCCTACTGCTGCTGGGTATATAGACTCTAGTGCCAGACACATATGTAATTTAGGATTGTTTCGTTTAATACTCTAGTCATGGACCTCAAAAGCTTTACAGGTGCAAGCTTCTAGAAGTTTAGCCACATACTATAAATGTTTTCTATATTTGTCTTAAAACATTGAAAACTCATACTTGATGCTACACTAATTTTTAAAATTTGTATCCTAAGATTAAAACGTGTATAGTTTGATAGTTCCCGTATAGCAAGTTGGTTACATAACTTTACTAATTGTATTGCTGAGCATCTTTGAGTTAATATTAAGCTTATGAGGGACTGTGAAATTAATAGGAATTTGTTTTATAGTCTTAAATCTGCATTAGTCTTTTAAATCTCAGACTCCATCCACTAACTGCATCTAGCAGCTAGTGATTATTGTAGTCAACTGGCTTATGATTATTGTGGATATTATCACTTTGTCATAGGATATTTAAAAATTTGATGTAAGAACTGACTTATGCTCTTCATTTGTAGAAATAAGACTTTTTAAAGTTTTTAAAGAGCTTTTGTTGTGTTTTATTAATAGATTATCTGGTGTTTCTCTTGTAGTTCTCTTTATTTTCATTTAAGTTTATAGTTAACAGATGTGATTTTTTTCTTAAAGAATTCAGTATATAGTTATAGAAGGTTTATCTGTAATGTCATCATAAACCTTTTCCATCTGGTATTAATATTTATTTCTAAGAGCCAAATTACTTCACTGTTTATAAATTTTTATATGAGGGTAAGGGAAGAAGAGTTGTGATTTGATACTTTATGAAATATTTTCACATTCTTTATGAAACAATTTAAACTCAAGAAATAGATATTTTATTGTAATAAAAATGACTTGAATTTGTTAATATGGTACAAGTCTTAGTCCTCAAGCATGGTCTTTTATCAAGTGTTTTGCCTTTTTGTTTCAAGGAAACCCATGTCTGAATTAAATAGTGAAAATCATTTATTTGAAAGATGCTCAGCATTATAAACATTTTCATAGTTGTCAAGTTGTCAGCTACTATTCCATTCTTTTGGTAAGAATTTTCTTTCTGGTGTGTTAGAGACACATCCAAGATCACTAGTCTTGGTGGTAACCCAGCTGGGAACTGCATAAGAGCCCCTGCCCCCAGAGGGATCTTATGCTCAGTCTTGAAATTCCCCAAAAAGCTTGTAACTGTACAAAAGGATAACAAATGGTTAAAACGTATTTGGCATCAGTAGGCAGGAAAAGATTTCTAAAACTAAGTTAATTGGAAGTGCATTTAGTTGTGACATGCCTGCAAAAGTAGATTTTTGGTAGATTGTAATGATTTATGTGATTTAAATGTGTGGTCTCTTTAATTGACTTGTATGGACTCATCTTGTATGAAGTTGTGAATTTCCATTTTATATATGAGACCATTATTTTACAACAAAGTTCTTAATGCATTTTGAAGTCTATGGATCAAGAACTTGGTGTGCAGAAGTTAATACTTCTAGTGGCTTTGATGCATCCATTAAAATATGATTAAACTTCTGGAAAACACTTTCTTGTGCCTAACTGCTTTTGTGGTCCATGGTGGTATGTATTACTTAAATTGGAATAATAGAGATGATTTTGTCACTTTAAAAGTTTCCTGAAATAATTGGTAAAATTGTAGCAGAAATCCTATGGAGTGGGTTAGCTGGGCAGGCAGTATAATTTCAATGATTAAGAAAGTGACAAGACTGATTTACTCTGGTCTGTCAGTTTCTCATTTTTCCTTCAAGACTAGCTCTTTAAATTTGTCTGGCACTAGTTGTTCTGTATGAACTATTAGTTGTATGGTTAGACAACCAACCAACTGAGGGTCAAGTGGCTGGTGAGATTTTCATTTCACCTAGAACATTTCTAGTTTAGTGACATAGCATAATAAATTTTACAAGATATGGGGAAAATATATAGTAGGTGTATTAATGTTCCAGTGATCAAGCTGCAAATTAAATGTTTATCTCAGCACCTTCTTTCTAATTTAAAAGTGTGGGGGAACCCCCAACAAATAAAAAATGTGGGCTTAGTATGAAATTATAATACACAAGTAGTAAAAAGCTGATTTTTCTTTTGTTTGCTTGATCATTGGGATTTTGTTCATTTTTTATGCATGTCTTTAAAATTAATTGGGTCATGTTTTTCTAAAATTGAAATTTTCTTCTTCCTATAGCCCTGCCATAGGACAGGCTGAGGCTGAGTCTCAGTGTTGCCCTGTTCAGTCTGAGGCAAGTGGGATTTATTTTATTCCTTATGGGGGCTTTCACAGCTTTATGGCTGTTGGATATTTATGTCCCCAAACTTGCAGCAAGTTTGGTGAAGGCCCCTAAATTTAATTAAATTTAGGATTTTTATAATCTTTTGGCAGAGAAGGCTCTATATTAATATTCCTGTTTGACTGTGGTGTTGTTAGATAAACAAAACTGAATGTTAGGCATTTATTAGTCCTACTATAGAAACATTAAAATTTTCTGAAATTAATCTTACATGTTATATAGTGTTTTGACTGCCTCTACTTAGTTGCCTTCATTTGGAGGCATGAAATTTGTTCAGTTATGCTATATTTGTATTTATGACCTATGAAAAATTGAATTACCCAGCTTTTTAACTGAAACATTGCATTAGACCTTAGATACATGTTTGATAATTAAAGTAATTTAATATTAAAAATTGCATTTAAAATGAAACTTTTGTTATCTATAAATATTTGATATTTTAAAGTCACCACATTAGAGCAAATGTTAATGTAGAGCCCCTACATTACATGGGGAGGGGGGAAGAGAATAGAAATTTGATTTTATAAAGGCTACTAAAAGAAAGGAAAGAAATTTTGAGCATAACAGACATCAGTTTGAAAGATTAGTGGCTAATGTGTTTAATCAACCAAAAAAGTTGGAAAATGTGGTATATTTTAAAGTTAGTAATGTGCTTTAAAATTGCAATATTGAGATAATTTTGAGGTTTCTTTTCAGGCTAATTGAATAGAGTCCCAATCCATTCTAACTAAATTTTACTTGGTGAGACAAAAGCTTAAACCTAGATTAACATCTTTATTCATAAGTTTTGGCCCACCATTCTGCCTCTTGGAAAGCCTTTTTTTGAGCAACAAAGTTAAAAGCAGTTTAAGCACTTAAGAAATGTTGGGTTTTATTTCTCTTTAGCATTTTTAAATGTGAAATTAAAATATTAAATTATTACCAAATCGCCAAATTGTTTTTAAGGTTTTATAAAGATGATTTTTCACTCTAGTTTTTAGTGGATGATAAAAAAAATTTTTAACTTTTTCTTTAGCAACAAACTTACTGCTTCTGATTTCATTATTGCTGTTTGAATAATTATGATCGACAAATCTAAAAAGATAACCTGATACAGGAGGAGTCAGATATTTGGCTCCTTCCATAGCATTAGCTATTATTTTGTGTTAATACTAATGTCTAGAAATTGTTCTAATACTTACTAATGCCAGAACTTTAGATAAGTCTGAATCAGCTGAGAGCTCTTATATCCTCCTTAGGAACTATTCCTGTGGTATGATGGATTTTGCTACTCTTTTATCTTAAAGGGTGGTATTTCATAAGGGAGACCCAAAGTCTATTTTTGAAAAAAGAATATAATTAATGCATTAAAAAGTAACTTTGTAATTTGTGCTTTAGTAGATAAGTAGCAATTTAGAGATAAGACTTAACTAATGGTTCAGGTATCTGCAGCATCTGTTGGTAGCATCAGATAAGTGTTATGGTTATTTGTTTACAAAGACAGTGTTTTGTTTTAATAAAATGAACAGTAGATGTCTTCAAGCATAATGATAATGCTTGTTATGTAGTCAGGTATAGGAACCCTCTTACACATTATTTATATTTCCTGTCACTTTGTACAATAATCAACCATTGTATTTTTAAACGGGTATCCTCCTTTGATCTAGTTGTGGGTCATCCAATTCTGAATGCTCTGGATTTGATTTTCTTTTCCTGTAAGTCTTCAAGTTAACATAATTTTGGCTAAGAGGAGGCATGAAATCTTAAGCTTTCAGATTTTGCCTCTGATACAGTTGTTAATAGAAATACTTGATGGAACTTTGTAAATAATGTTTTGTTAATTGCTTTTCTGGCAGTTAACTGCTATGATTTGAATTTTCCCCTTTCATGTAACTAGAATCATTTACTGTCATTGTGTGGGTTTCATAGTGTAGGAGTCACCTGATTATGCCTTATATAATATGTAAAGTGTCCCATTTAAAATCAGAAGCACTTAGCTTTTTATAGCATTTTTAGTACAGTGCCTTGCACTTGTTGGTGCTTATAATTTTGTGGTTGATGCTGAATTACTAAAATATTTTCCATAACAAACCCTTCACCCCCCATTATGGATCATATTTAGATGAATGTGTAAAGAATGGGGAAGGGAAAGCTTCTGTTTGGACTGCTCTGACATTTGCAGATCATCATCTTCATATCATAGTATTCAAGCATTTGTAGTTTTTTCCTGAACCTAGCATTGGTTGGAAATGAAGAG
The DNA here is from genome assembly GCF_900497805.2 of Vombatus ursinus. Classification (NCBI taxonomy): domain Eukaryota; kingdom Metazoa; phylum Chordata; class Mammalia; order Diprotodontia; family Vombatidae; genus Vombatus; species Vombatus ursinus. Next base: position 29,246,822 of record NW_020954546.1, read on the forward strand.
TGAGTGTGGCTTGTGAAAGAATGCTGCACTGTATAATGATCCATTGGAATGTTGCTGTCTTATTAACAGAAGCAGAATGCCTTTGTAAATAGATTTGTTCTTGGCCCTAAGGAAGAAGTGTCCTCTCCCCCTTCCCTGCCTTTCCTCCTAATGTTAGAGTATCTGCTACTCTAAAAGTCTGTTAAAGTCAACCCAGCTTGTTTATGAAAAATCTGATGTGTAACTTTAAAAAAAAAAAAGAAAGTGATTTTAAGACCTAAATATAGATCTTAAGAGGATACTTTCTGGTGGTTAACTAGGGTGCACCTACTTTGAGGCTATAATGGTGGGTGCTGGCCAGTGCTTATTCAAGAATAACAGATTAGTTGAAGGTTTTCTTGATTGATAGGTAGAAGGATTTTAAGTTTTTAGGAGCTTGGAGGTTAAATACCATATATGTAATCAAATTACTCAGGATAACTGCAAGGGACATGCGTGTAAGTAAAATCTACCTTAGTTATTATTACTTATCACTTTCGTTTCATTGAAAGCTATTTTTTGATGCTAAATTGCAATTTATAGTTATGGGTGCAGGTGTGTGAAACATTTGACAAAATACAATTTTGCCATATGAGTAGATTGGCAAATAATTTTGGCATTTGTTCTGGTCCTCTAGTATCACTGACACACTAGGAGTTTCACCACTAAGGTGATTTAAATTTAGAGGGTCTCCAAGATTTGCCTTTCGTGGTTGAATTTAGCAGTGAGTCCTCTGCTGTCCAATGTGGACTAAATAATCATGGTGATCTTCCCTTAAGCCCAGCAAACCTTTGGTATTTATATTGTTTTGGACAGATCCTCTGTGTCTGGATTTTAAATCACATAGTTGGAGGCAGAGATGGACTGCTTTCTGCATCCTACTAAAGGAGTTTTTTAGAAACGGTGATTTTCTGTATTGGCCCGACATTGGCAAGACGTTTTCATATAGGGAAGAGTTCCTACTCATACTTTGCATTTGGTTTTGTGTCCTCCAAAGTAATGACATAATTTTTTGTCATATTGGGAAAATTATTTTCATCTTAACATAAGTTTTCCTTAATATTTGCTTCATACACAGTTCAACATTTTAAACTGGAAGAAAGGAGGAGTATCAGTATAAAGACATGGAGGAAGTAACAGTGATATCATCATCTACTATCATCACAGATTAATAAGACTACCTAATAACTAAAGTGGGCAAGGGGAAAAACAATATAGGGGAGAAATAGAGATTTTCCCTTTATGGTAGAAAAGACCTCTAACCAAAATTATATAGCAGATCTTTTTTTTTTTTAATTGAAATTAAACAGTAGAAATCCCAGTTCTGTCATCTTAAGTTTTGACATTTTAAAAGAAGTCACTTGTCTGTGGTGTAGAATTTTCTTTAATTTAGAAGTTTTCTCTTTATCTTGAGATTCTGCTCCTTTAGAAGCAATTGCTTTTATTAAGTCAACATAAATATCAGAATATGCAAATTATATCATTGGTTAGAAGGAATCATTTCATCATTCGGATCAGATCACACCAAATTTAATAGCCCATGTAAAGTAATTTTGTGGCATTTAGAGAAATAACTAATGTTTAAATAGCAGGCTCTGAGGAAATTTAATGCACATTGACTTTATAACTATGGATTGAACTCCTCAGTTTAATACAATTTGTGTTTTTGTTAACTAGCAGCAGAATTTCAGCATTTGCTACTTACTGGTAGAGAAGAAAAATCCCACAGCACTGCCAGTACAGGTTAGTTTAATCTGTAAGTACCTGATGTTCCTATTTGAAATATTGTTTTCAACATATCCATATAACCACACAAGGAAAAAAAAAGCCTTCTAGTTAAATATGACTACATCTAATATTGGCTGCTTTGGACATGTAAAAACACACACTTGGGGGCAAAAGCAGTTCTAGACCCGCTGATTTTAGGTCATCATAATGACGCTCCCTTATGATCTGGCTCTTTGTGGTTGACCCAAAATAGATGTGCTCTCCATGAAAGGAAAAGGCAGTAGGGGTTTTGTTTGGCCAAGGCTGGAGTACTGGAAACCAGAGCTTGGATTCATCTGTTGTTTGAGCCTCTCTGCATTCTTTCTCGCATTCTCCCTTTGTTTAAGATAACACTTTTATAGTGTGGCTTGAAGTCTTGAAAAAATGTTCACTCTCTACAGCTTAGGAACACCAAATGGTTGTACAGGCATAAGATAGAAAATGTTAAAATAGTGTACATTTTGACTATAGATGTTTTAGTTTTGCTACAAACAAGCATTAACTTTTTGCTTATTTTACATTAGAATATACCTCAATTTTATGTTACTGTTTGACTTTTAGGTACTTTTTACCTTTGTACTAAGAACAGCATAAAACCTCATTCGTTACATCTAAGTTAATGTAAAACTCCACATCAGGAAATTCAGGCAGATGCTGCAAGTGTGATAACTTTGGGTGGGAAATAATTATATGTATATATTTTAACATTCAGTTTTTTATTCTACCAAGGGCTTGAAATTATGCTAACCATGTTCAGTTTTTTTTCTCTTTAAAGTATTGCTTATTTTTGGTTCTTAAAGAAGAGTATGTGTGACTTATTCTGGGAATTGGGAGTGGTATGAAGAAATGAATCTTTAAGCAACATAGATAAGCTATATAAATATGGACCTTAAAATACGGGGAGACTACAAAGCACTTATTCTTCAGAGGCTTAATTTCCCCTCCTCCCCTTCCCCAATCTTGAGCTTTGATTATAATGTCTTCCTTTCACATTCATTACTGTGGGAAATTTGGGGGGAGTGGGAGGTTGGGAGGGGAGTACAAAGATTCATAGGACTTCATCTCTGGAAGCTACATTTTTTGAATTTTTTAACTTAAGGTTTTTCCCATATAGAAATTGGGAAAACTTAAATTTTAAAATAGATATTTACTTAGTCTTGTGCTCCTGCTAAATTGGAGTTATAACTATTTGAAAACAGTTGCCTTTTCATGATTTCATAGACAAGTCTTGTTTGGTTAAAATAAATCTAGGGTTATCTGCTGGTAATGTGTTTTTTTTTTTTTTAATATTTACTGTTGTTTCTTATACGAAATTACCTGAGGGCAAAGGTTCCCTGCCTTTCACAGTTTAAACTGTATTTAAGAAATGGAGTAGATACAGTGGAGATTTGGTTTTCCTTAAAACTATCTCTATACGAGCTGTCTTCCTGGTGAGTACCATTTTACACTTTTATCTCAAGTTTTACATTTTTAAAAAAATGAACTAACTTAAGGCACCACCTGCATATAGTTTTAAGCAGAATTCCTCTGTAGCCTTCCAGGATTTACCTTAAACCAGGAGCATTAAGAAGGTGATATTGCATGGCTTAACATTTCCCCCACTTTTCTTTTGAAAGTGTTAGGTTAAGAAGAAATCCAAAATATTTCATTTTGAAAAAAAAAATAGCATTTTCTACCCAGGGCTTTAAAGTATTGAGTCAATTAATCTTTGTCAGTCAGGTGTAGAGCTACAGTTATGTAGTAATTGGAGCCTACTTTGTTCGGGTTAAGTGAGAAATAATGATTTGTTGACTAGTTCATTTTTAAGTGAATGTTCAGAAATTTCAAAAATATTTTAATTTAGATAGTGTTTTGAAAGGGCTTACTTGAATATAAAGTCACTTGCATAGTTTATTTTTGGAGTTCTCTTAAGCATGAACGTTGCACATATTTCTTTATAGTACTAATTATGCACACAAGTAGGTACTTTTAGTTTAGGAGTTTTTGCCTGATTCTTGCTAGTGTATCTAGCCTCTGAGTATATATCAATGTAATTGTGCTGCCTTTTGCTCCTTGTTTCTTCCCAATGTAGCAAAATTGTTTTTTTTTTTAGCTTACAGCTTGGTTAATTGCCAGCATTTGCTAAAGGTGCTTTCCTCTCATGAATTCCCTGCTGTGATTTTGTGAACCCTTGACAGAAATGACACTTTGAAGTTTTTTGGTATACAGAAATGGTGGTTGTGCAAAAACAAACAAACCCTCAGAAAATAAGAATTTTCTGAATGTGTTGGAATTATATCTCCTGGAACTGACACTAAATGAACAAATCCTGACTCTTTGGGTGGTGTCTGTAAGATTTGCAATGAAATAAAACCTGAAAGCACTGTGTCCTTTCCTAGATTAAGTATTACAGAAAGTGCAAATGTGGTAAGTATGTGTCTTTAACTGCATGTAATGGTTGCCATGACCAGCAACCAAATTACATAATTAACGAAAATTTAGAATTCCTGATTTGGGACTCATCTTTGTATATGTATCTAACATTTACAGAAGTGTGTGTGTACAATGATTAAATGAGATGGATTTACTTCTTTTGTCTGTGTTGCTTTTTTGTTTGGGGGCAAAACAAAACATGAAGTTGTAAGTATTTTGAACTTCCTTATTCAGGGTTGCAGTCAGTGGTTATTAATGATGGAGATGACTTCAAGAGGAGAACTGCTTACTGTTGCCTATTTGAAATTAAAGTAACAGCTTACAAATCTTAAAAGCATCGAGGGCGTGCTTAGCAGTATTTCAGATGACCACTGAAGATGGGAAGGATTGCCAGCATTTTGAATAATCGAAGGCAAAAAAAGATCCAGGCCATCTGATTAAATAAAATTTAGTAAGGATAAATAAAAATACCAATATTTGTTTAAAAAAGCAAGTACAAGGTGGATAAAGTGTGTGTGGCTGGACATTATGGAGGCAGGTTAGTGCTGTGGAAAGAGTGCTAAATTTCTGACTTTGACTCGTTTTGTCATGTATTTTTACCTTTGTGGCTTTGGGCAAGGAACTTTTGGCCTTCAGTGTTTCTCATTGCTCAAATGGTGTTGGGGAAAGGTGGGGTTGAACTAAAGGACCTCCAAAGGTCTCTGCAATTGGGATGTTGAGAAGAGTCAAGATCATGTAGTATAGTGATTAGTTGAAGGAATTGGGGAGGTTTTTTCCAGAGAAGAGATGACTTGGGTAATATAGTTAGCTGTCTTCTGATAGTAAGACCTATCATATGGAAGAGATGTATGCGTGGCCACATTAACTGAACTAGGGAAAATGGGCAAAAGTTTTGGAGAGGCAGTTTTTGGCTCATTGTAAAACAGGTGATCCATGTGGCAATGGACAGCTTTGTGAGGTAATAGCACTGCTATGCCTCCATCCTCCACTGCCGAAGTCTCAAAACAGACTGGATGATGACTTGGTTGTTAGTGTTGAAATGGGATTTTTATTAAGGCATTAACTGAAGTTTATTATACCCTGAAGTGTTTGGTTTTTTTTTTTTTTAATTTTTGTGCTTTTTCTCAGTGTAGAACATGGTAGTTAATTTGAAAATGATACTTATATTTAACATTTGCTTATTTACAGGCAGAAGCAGTACATATTATACTTAGTGGTCTAACAGTTTTGTGGGTAGGGATTGGGTATGTAATTTTTAAAGGTTCATTTAAGTCTCCACATTATATTTTAAAATGTATTTAAAACTCAGAAAATGTGGTTATAAGATTTTTCTTTGGTGTTAATGAGTAGTAAGTATTCTTTGACCTCTGACTCAAACATCTACATCTCCATGTCTTTCCAAACTAATTAAATTAGAGAATTAACTGTGAAATGGCATTAATAGTTTTTAAAATAAATCACTTAAGCTTAAGTCTTTTCAGATTGCTACTCATTTATGAAAATTGTTTTGCTTTGTTTATATTATGGACAACATAGGTTTGTATGCAGATTATGTTACTATATGAGTCAAGTATTATAGCCTAGTTGTGTTCATAGCCCAAGGACTACAACATCCTGATGCCAGCTAGTGACATTTTTTCAATTACTCATTAACTGAGAAGCTTTGACCTCCCCCTGCTGATCTCAGTGGAGAATGAAAGTGTTTAAGAGATCCTCTTTATGCCAGAAGTTGCATGACTGGAAGGGAAAATACCAGTTCGTTAACTAAAAGATTCTTTTGATAACAAAGCCTTGTCCACTTTACAGTTCTTGCTGATTAGTACTGCTTTTCAGTTTATATAACTTCTAAGAGCTTAAGGATCTTTTAGTAGGGATGTCATACAAAATATCAGTATGTTCTGACTCACTGTACTAGATGTAACCACAGTGTTAATTGTGGTGTGGCAAATACAAGTGCAAATTCATGAGTCCTCTATAATAACAGCCCTAAAATTGCTTGTTCCAGTGTGGCCAAATGTCTTGCCCAGGGTCACAATCCAGTATATAGAGAAAGGATTTAAGGTCTTCTGATTCGAAGACTAACCCTTTATTCATTATGCCATACTACCTTTCTTAGATCTTGCTAGGAAGATGAAAAACTTCGAAGTTAACACCCAGAAGGCACATAAGCGAAAAATCTAAAATTTTCATCTTTTGAATAAAACACATTTTGGTTCTTAATGATAGAGGTTTGAGGATAGGGTTTGGCTAATTGGACATCAAAGTCTGTAATGTGATCTTTAAAAAACAAAATTAGCACTTTGCAAAGACAAGCTAAGTTTATATTGCCAAGGACTTATTTTTGGGGTAGGGTTGATCATAGCTAACTGTGCTGAGCAAAGGACTTATTTTAGATGTAGGAAGCTTCTCAAAATCAGAAAAGATAGACAATGTGTTTTAGATGCAAATTATACAGTACTTGGGGGGGAAAAGACAAGGGCCTTTGACTTTTTTTTAACAGTGATTCTGCATTGCTTTTATTTTTTTGGTGAGGCAGTTGTGGTTAAGTGACTTGCCCCGAGTCACACAGTTAGTGTTATGTGTCTGAGGCTGCATTTGAGCTCAGGTCCTCCTAACTCCAGGGCCATTGCTCTACATACCTAAGGAGCCACCTGGCTGCCCCCAGGGCCTTTTTGACTTTTGAGAGACTGAAGCAATCTTTTATTCCTAAACTCCAAAATGAACTAGCTACATAGTGCTCAATGTTATATTAAAGCATTTCCTCTTGATCTTAATTAATAGAAAATTAAGCTGTTGGCTGAAATATGTCATAATGCAAAATAGCAATCTTGGCAAAGATTGTTAATGCCACGAGGATCAAGAACGGTTTGAGGGAGTACCTGGTGAGTTCACCTTTTGGGTCAGGAAAGCTGTTAGAATTAGTTGCCAAGTATGTATATAGCATTATAGAAAGAACACCTGAAATACGAGGGGGTACTGGATGGCCTTTCTAGCTCTAAGTTTGAATCTAAGAAACTAATTGTAATAAAATGATGGTGAGGGTCAGAACATGGAATCAGACAATTTAGGGTTAGAAGACAGCCTGGAATGATTGAGTACATAAAAATGACTAGGAAGTCCTCTATTATAACAAGCTGAAATGGTATCTTCGAAATGTACCAGTGTTTTGGAATAGCTATAATTTTCTGAGGTTCAAGAGTTTAGGTTATTTACTTTCAACAGCTCTATGAGAGTGTATTATCTCCCTTTTACAGTTGAGGAAAAGGGCCATCTGACTCTAATCATGTGCTCATATCACTGCAGCATAAATGGAAGTAGGTATGCTGTCAACTATATTGTTAGCATGTTCCCTTACTTCCCACCATAGATTGATCTAGGGTTTTCTAATTGATTAGCAATGCAGATACAAAAACCTTTGCTTAGGTCTTCATAGCGGTGTGCTGACTTTACACTCCCTAAATCTCCTGTGCTTTCTTGCTACCATATCCCAGCAACTGACTAGTTAGGATGGTTGAATAATTGTCCCTGAGACTTTGGAGCAAAACATTTTGGCCAGAGGAGAGTACCCACCATTTTGCTAACCTAGAATTCTGTCCAAATGGGGGTGTGTTCGTTTCTCCAGGGCAGCATCTGCTGTCTGCTTCAGATAGATAAAGAAGAGCCGGGTGCAAGAAACCTTAACCCTGTATCAGGGATAGTAGAGATGCTGTGTGGCTCAGTCTCACATAGTTTGTTCTTGGTGTAAGTCCTAGTGAAACATTTTTCAGAATAGGTTCATCACTTAAAATTCTCTATGATGTGCTGGTGACTTGGCTAAAGGTTTGTGGAGAACAGACTGGTAAGTTACTACCCAGTTAAAAAGCATTGATTCTGGGCCCGATAATTATATAGACTTTTGTGAGCAGTAACCTAACCATATTTAGGTCTTCTCACTGGCTTGCCTCTTAAGTTTTTCAGCCACAATAATCCAGGTGTACCATCTACTCAGCTTTCAAAAGTTGCAGTCAGCCTTTCATTTGTCCAATAAGTAATGGATTTCCCAAGCCATATATTTATGACAATACTCAGCTGGGTTGGGCTTCAGCTATAAAATGTAAGCTATTAGGGGAATGTTTGTTTTTTAAAGCACTGCCAAGTGCTTAGCATGGTACTTGGTGTATACTAGGTGTTTTAAGAAAAGTTGAATGGAGTAATGGTGAAATTGCCTTAATAACAGTCTGCATAAAAGAACTTATTTTGGAGAATCCTCCCCTGCCCCTTTAGCACCTATTTGATCTACTTCAATATTGTTCATTGGATAATTCTTAGTCATTCATACAGATGCTCAGAAATACTCCTTAATGTGCAAGTGTCACTACTTTTAAGGAGAAGATGACTTCAGAATGTGGAGTCTCATTTTAAAGGACACAAACATTTTTTAAAAGTATGAATGTCAGCCACTCTGCTACTACCCAGCTGCAGGGCCTCATCACCTCATGCCAAGATTATTTGAACAGCTTTTTGCCCTGCCACAAGTGTCTGTAATCAGGTCTACCTGCTCCCTGTCAAAATGATCTTCCTAAGGTGCAGACCTGACCACACACTTCTGGCTGTTACAGAACCTTGGCACCTGTTGGATGACACAGCCTCTGGCCATCCTTTCTAGAACTGGCTGCACACCTTGAACTCAGTGGTTGAGTTGGATTATAACTTGCTTAGTGCAGGTTTTCTTCTTGTCAGCTCAGTAACCTTTCCTTTCAGGTTCATGCTATTCATCTCGACCACTGAATCAGAATCCTGGTAAGTCTTTACAAACCACCCCTGCCCCCTTTCCAACCCCCAGACCTCTCTCAGTGAGGTTGGTATATGGCTCTAGATTTCTTTCTGCTCCCCAAGTCCCAACCTTAAATTAAGGAATTTCAACATACTGATTACTCATGTCATAACCCCTTAGTTCCTTGTCCTCACTTCCCATAACCTACTCCCCCAGCTCACCTCAGCCACACACAGTATAGTCATATTTTTGATCTTGCCATCACCTATGAAACATGTTAAAAGAATTCTGAAATCTTCTATTTAACTGTCATCTATTGGCTTTTTACCTCCTCATCCTTTACCTAAGCCCTCATCTACATCCACACTGTGACCTCCAGTTGGTTGACCTTTCTTTTCCAGGTGATCTTCCCTGTAGTACTTGTTCCTTTCTCATCTTGACATCATGGTGAACCAGTTCAGCTCTACACTCTTGAGTCTTTAGCCCTTGTGTTTTTGTAGTTTGCACCTCCTGGCCCCTGCTCAGCCTTAGCATTGAACCGCTCCTACAAATCTGCCACCTTTGCACCTACACAATGTGCTGCTGAATGAAGGTGAAGAAAATCATGCATCAATTCTGACTGGTCTGCTGCAGATTTATGTCACAACTTCAACTGGGCTCTCACCCTCCAGCAGTTCAGTGTTCCTTTCTTCTAGTGACAGGTGGCATGGAGGATAGAGTACCAGGCCTCAAGTCAGGAAGACCTGAGTACAAATCCAGCCTCAGACACTTAGTAGCTGGGCTACATTTAACCCTGTTTGTCTCAGTTTTGTCATCTTGAAAAAGAGCTGGAAGAAGAAATGGCAGACCTCTGTAGTATCTTTGCCAAGAAAACCCCCTAAAGGGGTCTCAGAGTTGGGCGTGACAGTAACACAAGCTCCATGAAAGGAGAGACTATTGTTTTCATTTCTGTGTTCCCCATTATTTAGCACAATTCACTGGCTGATATATGGCACAGAGGATAGAACCTGACCCTAGAATTCGGGAGATGTGTGTTAAAATCTAGCTATAGATACTTACTAGCTCTGTGACTCTCAGCAAGTCACCTGACTCTTTTGTCTGTCAGTTTCCTTATCTACAAAATGGACCAGTGCTATTGTGAGACGAGAGTAAAACAATAGACATTAAGTGCTATATAAATAGTGTTATTAAATAGTAGGCACTTGATGTTTATGGAATAAATATTTGTCATTTTTGTCAAAACTGCAGTCAAAGGTATCTATTCAACTTGCCCAAAAGCCCTGAAATAAGTTCAGTGCTTATTTGCCCTGACTTGTTCGGGAGTCCAATGTTCTTTTTTCTGGTATTTTAAAGTTTTAATTCATCTTGTTTTGGGGTGGACCATCATATGTTTTAATTTTGCCTTCTACAGTGCTCTTCGCAGGGTACATAATCTAGGCGTAAACCATAAATTGAGGCCGAGTGGTGGGGGAAGGAAGGGGATATGATGTAGCTGAAAGAATAATGCATTTGGGGGCAGCTAGGTGGCGCAGTGGATAGAGCACCAGCCCTGAAGTCAGGAGGACCTGAGTTCAAATTCGGCCTCAGACCAAACACTTGACACGTACTAGCTGTGTGACCTTGAGCAAGTCACTTAACCCCGATTGCCTCACTAAAAAAAAAAATAATAATGCATTTGGAATCAGAGGATGCAGTTGTCAAGGCCTAGCCCTTCCACTAAGTCTTGGCTCTCTGCCTATGGACACACTCTTAATCTCTGAACTTTTTTCCATAATATTTGCCTAGCTCTACCTTACAGGGTTGTATGACCCAATATTTTTCTTTCTTCCTTTTTTGTAAATGGTATTTTATTTTTTCCAATTACATATAAAAATAGTTTCTGGCATTCATTTTGTATGAAGTTGTGTGTTCCAAATTTTTCTCCCTCTCCCTCCCCAAGACAGCAAGCAATCTGATACTGACTATACATGTGCAATTATGTTAAAACGTATTTACACATTAGTCATGTTGTGAAAGAAGAAACAACAAAAGTGAAAATCCATGAAGAAACAACAAAAAGTGAAAATAGTATGCTTTGATCTGCATTCCAACTCCATAGTTCTTTCTCTGGATGTGGATAGCATTTTCCATCCCAAGCTTTTGGAATTGTTTTAGATCATTGCATTACTGAGAAGAGCTAAGTGTGTCATAGTTGATCATTGCACAGTGTTGCTGTTACTGTGTGCAATGATCTGGTTCTGTTCACTCAATATCAGTTCATGCACATCTCTCCAGGTTCTTCTGAAATCTGTCTCTTCATCATTTCTTATGGCATCATAATATTCCGTTACATTCATACACCACAACTTGTTCAGCCCTTCCCCAATTGATGGGCATCTTCCAATTTTTTTTGCCACCACAAAAAGAGCTGCTATAGATATTTTTGTACATGTGGATCCTTTTCCCTTTTTTAATATCCCTTTGGGATATAGACCTAGTAGTGGTATTGTTGGATCAAAGGGTATGAACAGTTTGACTTAACCTTTGTTATCCAGTATTTCTTTTAAAATGTTTTGTGAACACTAGGTGTTATTAATATCAGTCACCAAGCATTTACTAAGCATTTGCTGTAGGTACTGGCAAAAAGAAAGAGTCCCTGTCTTAAGGATAACATGTTCCAAAGAGGTATGGACGAGTTCATTTGTAAGTATTGTATATATGAAAGAAACATAGCCACTGCAAAAGGACAGAGAGATGGAGGGGATAGGGGAGAGAACATCAGTAGAACAGCAATGCAGGCGGGTATAAATTAATAGATTGGACTAAATAACTGTTAGATTCCCTCCTAGCTCTCCTGTTCCGTGATCTTTGTCAGGTTGACCTTTAGAACCATACCATTTAATGATTTTTCTTGTGGGGGTGGAGGAGATGACAATAATGATTCTTAGGTGGAAGGGCCCTAGCTTTGGGGTACCAGGCATTGCTCATATATAGGTCACAAAGTAATTTTTTTCTAACAGACACTTTTATTCCTGCTCTCAGCATTTTGTAGAAGTCACATGCGTGATCTGTATCACCAGCTCAGTGAGTGGGTGGTGGCTATGGCTGTTACTTGTGAAGAAATTACTTGAAGTCATGTTAAGTTTGTTGAAAACAGGCTGTGGGGTAACAGATGTGATGAGTATTATTCCCCCAATCCACATGTCAAGATTCAGAGCATCTTCACAATTCTGCTAGCTTTCACTTATCTGAGAGTTAAGTACAGATAATAACATTAAATGTTTCTGAAGTTGGGGTTTTTTTGTGGGGGGTTGTTGCAAATTTTAAAGGTATCATAATATCTATTTTTTTTTTAAATTTTAATTTTCACTTCCAAATTCTCCCTCTCTCTACGTTCTCCCCCACCCGTTGAGAAAGCAAAAAATCATGTCATCAGTTATTGTTATTAGCTTTTCCCGTGGGAAAAGATTCTGATAGATTAGCCAGGATGGTTCTTTATCCTGTTACACAGGTCCAGTGTGACTCCAAAGCTGCTTGGTAGTCTTATGGTAAATGTGAAATGTTTCGGGTAATTATGGTACAATAACAAATCGCTATCAGCAAACCAGGCAGAAGCTTAAATAGCAAAAGCATCTAATTGGGACAGAATAGCAAAGTATGTAACAAAGAAAATCAAGCAGCTGAATTATTTGACTCCCTCTCTCATCCACTCTATACAAAAGGATACAGAGTCCCATGTTAGTGAGGAAGGGAACTTGCTCTTTTGCGGAAGGTTAGTATTATCCCTGAAACATTTCTCAGGGTTCTGTTTTCTGGTAACCCACAATGCCTTGCTGCCCTTCCAATCCATCTCTGTCACCATCTGCTGGGAATGTCCCAAGCTGCTATGATAGGAGCTTGTCTGTTAAAGTTAACATGAAATATGTTAAAGACAACATGCCATCTGTGGAGCTGTGATCTGTTACCCTTTCTCAGGGGCAAAGAAGTGTTATTTCTCTTTTGTGGAACTGTGTCAGGAGTCTGGCATGCTTGAAGGTGCTAATCAGCACATTTTCTGCTCTTTTGTTTAAAAGGCTTCACCTTGCCTGGCTGACAGACAGCTAGGTTATCAGGACCTTTTTCTCCCTGATTCATAATACCTTCCACCCCCCAGTAGAAATTCTCCAACCCTCTAGTTGGGTTAGGGTGAGTGAATCTCTTTTCAGTTTCAGTCCCATCAGTCTTGTCCTTAGCATCTGGCTATATAATTTACCTTGAAGTTTCAGTTAAGCCTCGAGAATTCACTTACAGGGTTGGTTGGTTTCCTTTGCCCTACATACCTTCTACTATGACAAAGGTGCCCCTCTTAGACCATTTCTCTGTCTGTGAAACAGTTCTAAGAGTTAGTGGGTTCTTTGTGAGTCACAGTGTCCAAAAGCCATGGTTATATAGTTTGGGGTATATATTTTTTTGTTTTAAAATTTTAATTTTTCCTATTGACAAATGTTTTCTCTCCCTCCCACCTCTCTTTGTAACCTATCGGGAAAACAAAAACAAGGTCTTTGTAACAAATATGCATCGTCAAACAAAACAAATTCTGTCATTGGCAGTGTCCAAAAAATGTTTCCTTCTGTACCTGGAATCCATCACCTCCCTGTCAGAAGAATGTGAGTAGCATGCTTCATCACCTGTCCTCTGGGTTAGAGACTGGTCATTGTGTTGTTGATCATAGTTCTTAGGTCTTCCAAGGTTGCCTTTTTCATGTTATTATTGTATAAATAGTTCTTTTGATTCTACTCACTTCACTCTACATCACTGAGACTTTTTTCCTCACTAAGATTCTCATGTGCTGCCATGATGGAATACCACCTTTTTACACCATGAATCTCGTGCTGAATGACTATCTCCTCCCTTACCTTTGTTTTAAAGTCTCTAGAATGCATCATATGAGAGACATTTAGGGCTTTTATGTTTCCACTGAGCACTGTGTTTAATATTTTTTGTCATCTTCTGGTATGCATGTGTCTAGCAACTCCCACTCAAAATGTCCTCTACTGAATGTGGTACTCCTAATGTGATCCAGCATAAGATTAGCAATGATTTTTACTGAAGCTTTGCAATTTTTTCAGTGATCCTCCAAACAGAATATGTTTCATCCATGATGGGAGCATCCTGAAACTTCATTAACCCATACTTTGTCTGGGTCTTGTGGACGTTGTTGGTCACAAGAACAAATCCTAAAATCTAAAATATTTTAGCAAGAAATTTATTAGGTCATTTGGTAGAGGAGAGTGAGCTGGAAAGGAGGTGTGGCTTTCTCTCTTCCAGCCTCTGGAAAGTTTTCATGATAATAGGGTTTAGACAAGGGTTGAGATAGATAAAAGTTACTGTAAATGTTCAACAAAAGCGAAGACACAAGCTTGGGTGAACCCATAACAAGTCCTAGGTGTGATAACCCAAAACAAGAATGCTTTGGGTGGATCCAGGACCTGGGAGAACCCAGAATGCCTTATAGTGATCTTCAGCATTCCTAGAGTTATTGGAGTCGGACATCCTGGGTATGATATTCTTTAAGCACATAAGGTTGGGTTTAAGCAGTATAATAATTTTTTATTTTTTTATTTTTTTTTTATTTTTTATTTTTGGCTAGGCAATGGGGTTAAGTGATTTGCCCAGGGTCACACAACTAGTAAGTGTTATGTGTCTGAAGCCAGATTTGAACTCGGGTCCTCCTGAATCTAGGGCCAGTGCTCTATCCACTGCCCACCTAGCTGTCTCCAGTATAATAATTTTTGCTGAGCAATATAATAATCATTTCCCCACAAAATCATGATACAAGTTCAGGTCCATATAATTTTTGAGGAACACCATTTTTTCATTTTTAAAAGGTCCATCCTTACATGGATTTAAGTTTATCATCCCATCCCAGTGTCCTCCTAGAAGTGAATTAGAGGAAGTTTTTCTTGGTATGTCTTTATTTCGGTTGTGATGGTGCTGAGATGCTGCTTGCTTACAGGTTTGTAGTGAAGGTTATAATTGGGGACTCACGACTATGTCTGCTCCCAAAGGTGAGGAATATACTTCAATAAAGGTCTGTGACTAGTCAATGCTGAGTCATCACTCTGTATATACAAAATGCAAATAATGTTTGTAATGTGCTTTGTAAACTTTAAAGCATGCATAAATGTTAGTTATGTTATAAATTATCATTAAAATGGTGTTTTCAGTAAATATATATTTGTAGGTTGACAACATCTGATGCTATTTCAAGGAATCCTGTTGAAGTTGTAACCTGTCCCATCATTCACTTCCTGCCTTCTCCCATCACCCCCACTAGGTTCCATATATACTTATTATCGGGGGGAAAATCATAGTTAAATTTTGTTCCCAGATGTTAGGGATCCGAGTTCATGTGTTCTTCTGGATCTTGTACTATGTTATAGTTGTATTGGTGGTTGTCTATACACATATACTCTCATGGTCTTCTTTAAAGGCAGCATTTCCAGGAAGGTCTATGGACGTCAGTGGCACTCACAGCCCACACAACACCAGTAGACGTTCCTGCTTCAGGGAGATATTAGATGCGGTAGTCGAAAGTGCCTAACGGTCATTGCTGAGAAGAATCCAAGAACAGTTTAGTCTGAGTTTTGATAGAGCACCCACCGTTTCACCTGATTATCAAATGAGATAATGTGTCAAATGCTTTGCAAACTTTGAGGTGCTGTACAAATGTTAGTTATTATTTCTTTTTTATTTTTTTAGTTATTATTATTTCTTAGTGGTTCTGGCGTTTCAAGCTCTTCAACCACCTGTCAAATTGTTGAAACTGCCCACCCATTTTACTAGAACTATCTTGCGGCGGCCACTGGTCTAGAAGATTTTGTTCTTCTATTTAACACACAGCATCCTGCCTAGGGCTTATCTTTTGTAATTCTTTTGGGTAAAGAAGCATCAGTAATTGCTACACTATCGTACCTTTTCAGCTTATATACAGGCCACCACCTCCTAGTTACCACTTCCTTCACTGTAAAAAAAAAATCATTCTTGAAAATATGTGAAAAGGGAAATTTGAAATGGGGCATAGTTTTTTCTATCCTCGTACTTTTTACATAAAAGAGCTTGTTGTCTCTTGCTTTCCAAACCTCTTCTCAGTTTGCCAGATAAGGCAGACATTAACCTTTAATGACTCCTCAAGCTGTAGGAATGATTGAGACCCTTCATTCAACAACTTATTAATCACCTGTGTACAAAATGCTCTGTGGAGGCCTATGCCACTACCTCAATGGAGGTTGGTGGTGGTGAATGAGTTCTCTAAGTGGGAGATTTGAATAAAAAAATGCTAAGTCTACAGAACATTGGGCATGACAGGGTAGAGAACATACAAAATTTAAGATAAAATCCTTGCTTTTTTTGTAATTTCTAATCTAGTGGAGGGTTAAGATATACCCAGGTATGCAAAAGAAGGGGAAAATAATTATTTTTGATCTAAGGCAGCACATCATTATTTAAAGGGGCACAGAAATAGCAAGTAGTCCAGTGTGGTTAGCATAGCAAACATGAGACCTATGTGTTATAAGCCTGGAAAAATGGGCTGGTGCCAGACTGGAGGGGCTTGACTAGACTGATGAGTTTGCATTTCATTTTATGAATAATAGGGAGCCAGAAGAGTGAGATGATCAGATCTTTGCATAAGGATTACGTAGCTACATCAAGGATAAATGGGAGGGCCATAGACTAGGGAGACTAGTTAGGAGGCTACTGTGGTTTCAATCCCAGGCAGGCTGTAATGAGGGTCTGTAATTGGATGGTGGCAAGAAGATGAGTTCAAAAGACGTAGCAAAGATACAATTGATAGGCTTTGACAACTGATTATGTATAGGAGATGGAGAGAGAAGAGGGTCACTGAGGTTTAGAGCATAGTTGACTGAGTAAATGGTGGCACCAGTGACAGAATTTGGGAAATCAGAAGGTATTACACATTTTGGGAGAAAGACATTAAGTTCTCTTTTGCCTATATTGAGTTTGAGGTGCCACTGGGACAACAATGAGATAGTTTTAACCATCAATAAAATTTTGGAAGGATGTAATAGATTGAAATTAATTGTTTTTTTGGTTGGGCAATAGGGGTTAAGTGACTTGCCCAGGGTCACACAGCTAGTAAATGTTATGTGTCTGAGAGCGGTTTTGAATTCAGGTCCTCCTGAATCCAGGGCCAGTGCTCTATCAACTGCGCCACCTACCTGCCCCTGAAATTAGCTACATTCCATATTTCAAAATCCTACTGAAGCATCATGTATTTCTAATTAGCTTTATTGTTGGTTCCTGGGTGTGTGTGTGTGTGTGTGTGTGTGTGTATGTGAATGTGTCCTACTAGGAATCTTCCTCTTTAAGAAGGGGAAATCAGCAGAGTATGGCCTATCTCAGTAAGAATGAGTGGTGTGCATATATATATGTATATGTGTATATATATATGTATATATATGTGTGTGTGTGTGTGTATATGTGTGTGTGTGTATATATATATATATATATATATATATACACACACACATATATATTTGTATATACAAAGTATCCTCAAGATCTGGCTATATACTGCATCACCAGGTCCATGATGAACCTATGTGTCACAGGTTCAGTAAATATGTCTCACATTCTATGATTGGAGATCATTTTCACTCCTACAGAGGGTTCTGTCCATGTAGGACAATAACAATGGCATCATGAAATCAACACCGAGGGAATGCAAGGCTGAGTGAATGATCTTGTGTATAGCACAAGCACCCAGTTCAGGTCATGGTAGCATCTTTGTTTGACACCCCTGTCTGTGAGATAGCTGTGCTACTGCTCTGACTCATTCTTTTCTCCTTATCATCTTGCCAGGGTCAGAGCAAAATGACATTTAAAACCCTTTTTCCTTTTTTATTGTTCATTTGGGGAGGAGAGGGGTTGGAGAGAAAATACTTATTAATTGGAAAAATTGGAAAAATAAAATTTAAAAAGAGAAAGCTCCGGATAAGCACATGTAACTTCTATGTGTCTCTTCCCTAAGACAACCATTAAGAGTTATCTGAAAAGAAAAGACTGTGCACACACAGGCTTCATTCCTCCCTTTCTCCCAACAAAATTCTGCTTACTTGCACTCTGGTCTGTCCTTTGAAGAAATGAAGGAGAAGAGAAGTCCAAAAAAGGGGACAAAACACTCTTTCCTTTATAGTAGGCCAGTACAAAAGGAGTGATTTCTACTACAAATCTATTCTCCTGTGTCCTTGCTAGCCATCCATTTTTGGGGGCAGCCCCAGTCGTTGGAAACTGATCAAGTCCTCAGTAATGGAAATCAAACGGGAGTTGTCAGTTGTCCTCTTTACAAAGTTATGATGTGCTTGTCCAAACTTTTGAGGAAAAATTGCGCTCAAACTGGGATGCAGAATGGGGATGAGAATCACTTTCATCAAATTTATCTCACATATAAGGTTGCTGTGAATGTCTTTGAACTGAGATGTGTGTATATTTTAAATGGTACATTCAAAGTATATTTCCAGTAATAGAATTATAGGAATAATGGAATTATCCTTTCTCTTCCACCAGTGAGTAGAACACTGGACCTGGAGTCAGAAAGACCTGGATTCAAATTTGGCCTCAAATTCTAGCTGTGTGATTCTAGGCAAATCACTTAATGTTTCTCTGCCTCAGTTTCTTCATCGGTGAAATGTGGATAACAATAGCATCTACCTCACAGGGTTGTGAGGATCGAATGAGACAAGATTGGAAAGGGTTTTTACAAACTTTAGGTTACATAAATACTCTTCTTTTCCTTCTTCATTGTGGGAGAGGAAAGTCCCCTTTCAATAGAAGTGACAGTTGGAAACCATTCTGGTTTTAAGTATAACATTAGATGACATTGAAATAGTATTTTAAGGTTAATAAAGCACTTTCCATATGTTATTTAATTTGTGCCTCATGGGGATTTGAGGTTTGGACCTAGATAGTAGTATCCCCATTTTACAGTTGATGAGACTGAGGCTTCAGAAGGGTTAAGTGATCTTGACCCATGGGCTGCATTGGTAGGAGTTCTCTGCACCAATGCAATCATGATTCTGCAACCAAAAAATAAATAAGCAAAATGATACAGAACATTTTCAGGCTCTATTACGTTCTTACCTATCTGATGGGGGGCATCATTTCCCCTCTGCAGCCCTAGGTTGGACCAGAAGATCTCTTAAGGCCTCTTCTATCTTTAAATCTTCTTACCTGAATTGAGCGGAAGAAATGTACCATTTTCTCTTATGTGACACCTCTCTTGATCATGAGTCCATAACCCTGGCACTATGTTCCACCTGATGGCAGTTGTTTAAACTACATACTTGGATGCTTTGATGAACTTTTATCGGAATATCCACATATTCCCTTCAGCAAATGCTGTCTGGTTTCTGGCCCCTGCTCTCCACTCACACCACCACTAT
The DNA here is from genome assembly GCF_900497805.2 of Vombatus ursinus. Classification (NCBI taxonomy): domain Eukaryota; kingdom Metazoa; phylum Chordata; class Mammalia; order Diprotodontia; family Vombatidae; genus Vombatus; species Vombatus ursinus. The sequence goes on from NW_020954546.1 coordinate 29,266,193, forward strand.
TTTAGTTCAGGCCCTCATCACCTGCTTCCTAGATTTTGCAGCAGCCTCCTCATTGGTCTCCCTGCCTCAAATCTCTCACCTCTCCAATCCATCTTCCACATTGGGGCCAATGTAATAATCTTCCTTAAGCCCAGAGGCTTCCTATTGCCTTTTGGACAAAACAGAGACCAGTATACCATGGCTCCAACCTACTTTTCCACCTCATTGAAGTTACTCCCCCACCTGCACTCTTAGATCCAGCCAAACTGGCCTTATTTGCTTTCCTCACACACCCCATGCCATTTTATAGCCCACCTCCTTGCTCCTAGGCTCTCTGAACAGTAGTAGGACAGTCCCTGCTACCTTGCCTTGTCCTGGATCTCTGCCCTTGAGTGTCTCATTCCTGTTGTGCCCCCCTCATGGGACATAGCTTTCTGCACCACCACCATGCCACCTACCTCTTGCCTCCCCCCTAAGCCCCACCTCCTGAGGGTTGGGGACCCAAGGTTGTCATCTGTACTTCAAGGTCATGGACCATACCCAGTCTAGGGGGACTGGTTGCCCTTTATCCCAGTGTAACTGCACCCAGTTAGGGCATAATTCCCACCCCCACACCTAACCAAACATTATTCAAATGAGTTTTCTTCAGGCACAGAATTACTGATTATGGGTCTGCATCCAGTGTCTGTATGTGTGTAAATACACATATGACATATACCAACACATGTATATACAGTAAGTATATAAGCACACAGGTTTAGACATGGTTGTATGTACATGTATGTTTGCTTACATGTGTGATTTTGTTTTATCTTTTAGAATTTTGGAAGGAGTTGACATCAAGTCTAATTGGTCTACAGTTTACAAAATCCACCTTTCCCCAATTAAAAAATCAGGACAACACTGATAAATATTCTGCTTTCTGGAATTGATCCCATTATCTGCAGCTTCTAAGAGCTTACTTTCTATAATTCATGTGTTACATCTCTGAGATTTTTTAATACCTTGGGGTACCATTCACACCTAGACTCAAACTTAGTATGAGAACACCTAAATCTCTATCAATTTTGGACTTCACCTCCTACCTAACCACATTTATGTAATCCTTCCTAATCATGTTCCTTGATAAAGAAGGTAGAATATGGGTTGGTTGAATTGTTCTACTTTCTTTCTGTTGCCCACTAACATTATACCATCTGGCCCTAAGCAGTAGATATGTAACTTTCTGGGCCTTATTTGAACCTGTTAAAAAAAAATAATTGTTCTTATTCTCTGTATTTTTTTTTTAATAACCTTTAGGCTAATTCTGGGCTTTTGCCTTCTTGACACTGGAATGCTTTGTAAACCTTAAGGAATGTTGGTTATTCCTTTTGTACATGTTTTTAGTTATGAGCTCATCAAAAAGCTCATTGTCAATTAATAAGCAGTTATTAATTAGCACCTACTATGTGCTAGAGACACTGGGCTACAAAGAAAAAAATGAAACAATCTCTGCCCTTAAGGAGCTGACATTCTATCAGAAGTCACTGTGTAGTCACACATTTAGCTGCATCTTATTTTATCTTTCTTCTTTACTGTCCTTCATGATTTTCTTATTTGAATTTCATTTTTGAAAAGCTCCAATCCCTCTTGAATAGTCTTATCTTACCATAAGCCATGAAATCATGACTGCTATTTATTTGAACTTGAAGAATTCTTTCCTTAAAGTCTAGAATACAGATTCCATTTTATCTGATGTGATAGCCTCCTTGGCTACTGTAAACTGATGACAAGGTCATTTCCCCCACTCTCCCTGCCAAGGTTCCTATCACTTATACTTCACCAGTTGTTTTTCCTCATTGGTCATTCATTCATTCAGCAAAAATTAAGCACCTGTTATCTGTAATATAAGTGATGATGGTTGTTCAGTCCATGGGGTTTTCTTGACAAAGATACTGGAGTGCTTTGCCATTTTCTTCTCCAGTGGAATATGGCAAACAGTGGTTAAGTGACTTGCCCAGGGTCACATAGTTACTAAGTGTCTAGACTGGATTGGAACTCAGGTCTTTCTGACTCCAGGCCCAGCACTCTATCCCCAGAGCCACCTAGCTACCTCAGTATAAGCAGTAGCATGGTGCACTAGGAGGTTTCTTGCCATGAAAGCAGGAAGACCTGGATTCAAGTCCTATCCATGATACCTTCTGGCTGTGTGACCCTGGGCAAGTCACTTTAACACCTCAGTGCTTTGGGCAACTCTCTTAGACTATAAGTGGCAGAGAAGATGCCATCTGAATTGGGAGACAGAACTCCATCTAGAAGTTCTCAGTATCAATGAAATTACAGGTCTAGTCTCTATCCTATGTACATCATATAATATTAAGTCTTCAAGGGTATATTAATCAACCACTCAATGAAAAGTATGTATTATGTGCCAGGCACTGTGCTAATTGCTAGATACAAAAAGAGGTGACAGTCCCTGTTCTCAAGGAGCTTACAATTTAATGAGGGAGACAATGTGCAAACAAATATATACAAAGCAAGCTATACACAAGATCAATGGGAAGTAATTAACAGAGGGAAAGCACTAGAATTAAGAGGGGTTGGGGAAGGCTTCCAGTAAAAGAAGGAATTTTAGTTGGGACTTAGAGGAAGCCAGGAAGGTCAGTAGGTAGAGTGGAAGAGGGGAAAGCATTCCAAGCATGTGGGATAATTAGAGACAATGCTTGGAGCCGAGAGATGGAGTATTTTGTTCATGGAACTGCCAAGAGGCCAGTGTCACTGACTCAAAGAGAATGTGTTGGAGAGTAAGGTGTAAGAAGACTAGAAGAGTTGGAGGGGGCTAGGGTATGAAGGGCCTTGAATGCCAAACAGATACAACAATAAATAAAACATGGGCCCTGCCCATAAAAAGCATATAGTTTAATGTAATCACATAATGGTTAAGACAGAGGAAGAGTTTGCTGTTACTTCTCCTACCTTCTAAGATGAAATTGTTGACAAAGCAAGTTCATGGGCATGGAGCAGGCTCAGCTTTGTCCGTGGTTGTGTTCAACCACCTGGAAGCTTTGGGGCTTCTTCCGGCTGTGTGATGACCCATTGCTGAGAGGATTTGGCATTTCAGAATGATGTGGCAAATACTAAGTGGACACTTGGTCTTTCCCCACCCAGTGACAATAGTAGGGGATGAGATGCTGTGTCTATTAAATTAAGAAATAGGGTCCAGCTCAGCCTCTTAGCTTTGACTCACCTCATGACAAATTTCTCTCTTTTCACTCTGCTGTGCTGAAAAAAAGAGGGTTAGGTTGTGTTGTTCTGCTTCTTCCTACCCTACCATATGGAGCTTGGACTCAACTGGGTCTGCTTGTGCCTGGGCCCCTATTAGCCTTTTCTGCTTCCTATTTCCTTGTCTGAGTGGGATGCTTTGTGAAATCAAAAGGTCCAGAGGTCTGCGTGTTAGCAGCAGAATACACCAAGTTGGACGTGGTAGTATCCATCAGGGCATTAGAATGTGACAACAGCAGGTATAGGACTGTGGGAACAGCTGAATTAAAAATTCAGAGGAGGATCAGGTTGGCAGTGGAGTGATAGTATGGAGCCTAGGTGGAATGTGAAATGCCTAATTAGCTGATGTGCACACTGCTTTATATTCTGATGAAGTTAAACATTAGCCTTCTAATACAGTGTAACAGTAGTTATGAGTTACAGAATTCTGTTCAAATAATTTTATTAATGCATACTTGGATTCTTTTATGTTTACTCTTCCTTTCTGTGTGCAGGACTAAATTACCTGTCTCATACCCTGATTCATATTGTTAATTGAATACTCTTTCATTCTACCTTTTGGGGAGACCCAGACACCAGCCATAACAGAAGCATTAAGCAATTTTTCCTTTGGCGCTGGGATAGGGGACTTACTGAGCTGAGAAGTATGAAAAAAAGGAGATTAATCCCCTCAATAGAAGAAGGTTCTGGAACTGAACCCCATCACAAACTGCATGGCTGGTTACAGGACAGGGAAGAGTGAATTGCCCAGACCCCCACAGGCCCAGTCTCAACACTAGATAAGAATATATGAAAACCTATTTTGCTTGACTATGTTTATTTATTATAAGTGAGGGTTTATTGGAGGGGGGATTGAAGGGAGAAGGGCCTAGTGATAATGATTTACAAAAATAAGAGAAAAAAGAAAAGGGCATCAGTGAAGAATTTTAAATTTAAAAATAGAGAGGAACAGAAGGCATTTCAGAGAGATAAAAATAAGCAGGGCAGCTTTGAAACTAACATGTTGATACACTTCATGTTTTTTTTTTTTTGGCTAGGCGATGGGATTAAGCGACTTGCCCAAGGTCACACAGCTAGTAAGTGTTATGTGTCTGAGGTCGAGATTTGAACTCAGGTCCTCCTGAATCCAGGGCCAGTGTTCTATCCACTGCACCACCTAGCTGCCCCTTATACTTTATATTTTAAAATAAGCTATGTGGGGCAGCTAGGTGGTACAATGGATAGAGCTCCAGCCTTGGAGTCAAGAGGACCTAAGTTCAAATCTGACCTCAGACACTTGACACTTACTAGATGTGTGACCCTGGGCAAGTCACTTACCCCCGATTGCATCACCAAAAAGAAAAAAAATAAGCTATGTGTAATAGAGACTTATGGTTTCATGTGGTTTATTTTTCTGATCTTTGTATGTGGAAATTTTTATATTTGTGTTTATCAAGTTCAGAATAACAAAAAATTAAAAAGGATTTACTAAATTCTCTGCTTTCATTAGCATAAGAATCTGAGCTTTTGCATTAGTCATCCACTATTTCTAGAAGGTATTCCCTTCTTACCTCTATTTTGTATGCATTGTTATTTGTTAACTTCAAATTTATGTTGTATATAGTTTACATGTACTTATCTTCCCAATTAGAATGTAAACTCAGTGTGATTAAGGATGATTTTATTCACTGTATTTGTATCCCCAGGGCTTAGCCCAGTGCCTGGCACATAGCAGATTGACTGATTGATAGCTGAAGTTTCTTGTCATTATTATAGCTTATCTCCATATCATTTTTGAGGGTTTATTAGGAAAGTATCATACATATCCTCTTCCTGCCTGGGCAGTTTGTAGTATATGTCTACAATTTTCTGTTTCTTTCTCCATTATAGCTCATTAAAATATTTTCATTGTTTGTCCCTTCATTAGCAATGTCGCATATATATTTGTAACAGTGCTACTCCTCTGTTCCTTCTATCACTGTTTCTTTTGAATAAGGTTTGTTCTTTCACTGCTGCATTCTCATTATGAATCCCATCTCGAGACTTAGTAATTCTTATGATATCATATTTGCCACTTTGTATTAAAATCTCAAGTTAATTTACCTTGTACAGTGTTACTAATAATAACTACCCTTGGATCTGTGCTGTTTATTATCATCAATGAGTTAGATGAAGACATAGATGGCAGCATCCTTATTCAATTCAACAAATATTTAAGTATCTGGTATGTGCAAAGCACAGTGCTAGGTGTTGGGATGTATTTATGTCATGCTTTGCAGCAAGGAAATTGTCTTATCTCCATTATACAAGTCAGAAAAACGACACTCTGACATTGTTACTTGCCCACAGACATACAGTTAGTAAGTGATAAAGCTGGAACTTGAACATGGGTCTCATAACTCCTAGCTGTTTGTGCTTTTGGTATCACCTCTCTGTGAACTGGTATGTAGACATGTGAATTCATGAGTATTATTCCCCAAATCGCCAAACTCTTTACCAGTTTATCTCTTCCCGTGAATTACCAGGCAGTTTTGCAAATATTTTTCTTCTTATGTCATGCTTCATTTTTTTTCATAGTATCTTGTTTTACAGTTTCCCTTAAATATCTCTCTTTTCTTTCATCTCTAGTTAATTTCATGATTTGCACTCTACTGATTTTACTACTAGGTAGTGATACTTGGTAGCAATTAATTAATCAGTCAGAATTTATTAAATGCCAACTTGGTGCTAGGCACCAGGGACAGAAATACAAAAATGAGACAATCTCTACCCTCGAGGAGCTTGCAGTCTACTGCGGGGATACAACATCACAGATAAATAGAGGATATGTACAAAAAATGCAAGGATTATTGAATTTTTCAAAGAAATTAGAAAGGCAAATTATAATTATTAAGCATGGAATCATTAAGAATAGGGCATGCCAAGCATTGAGGATGTGACAGTTGAAACCAGAGATACCCTATGATCTAACACACACACACACACACACACACACACACACACACACACACCCTGGCATTTTGTGAGTCTTATTTTTCCAGTTTATATTTTTATAGTAAAGCTTAGTTGCTACTGATTTTTATTTTACTTATGTTTTACTTTGATTAATACAAAAGATTAACAAACAAAAAGTTCATCATGATTGGGGATTCAATAAACAATCGCTTTTTAAAAAAAATAAAATTCTTTGGTTAAAAAATCCAATGAGATGCTGTGCATGTTTGTGATGTTCCTGAAAGTTACAAGTGAGTTAAATAAAGTACAAAAATTTTTTAAAACCCAAGCCAGATTTACCTCATTTTCCTTTTTGACAAAATTATTAGAGTGGCAGATTAGAGGAATGTTGCATACATAGTATACCTAGATTTTAGTAGGTAGAGATTTAGAATTTGAGTCGTCTGCTATTATGAGTCTTATGCTATTCTTGTGGACAAGACGAAGGAATGCGGGTTAGTTCATAGAGGTTATATGGATTCATAGATAGTTAAAAGACCAGACTGAAAGAGTAATCAATGGATTGATGTCTCTAGTAGAGTGTTGTGAGATCTACCTTTGGATCTGAGCTGTTTAATTTTCTTATCATTGACTTAGATGAAGGCAGAGATGGTATGCTTATTGGATTCAACAAATATTTTAAGTATGTGCAAAGCACCTGCTAGTTGCTGGAGACATAAAAACAAAAATAAAAGTCCCTGCCCTTGGGGAGTTGCCATTCTGCTGGAGGGGTGGTGGTGGTGGAGGGAACCAGCATCTATCCAGATAAATAAATACAAAGTAATTTGAGAAAAGGATGAACAATGACACCTGGGGGAGGGGCAGATGAAGGAAGGCTTCTTGTATGAGATTGAGTTGGATGTGAGGCTTACATTTGCAGGCAATGAAGCTGGGAGGGATAACTAAATGTGCTGAGTGAAAGGCCAGGATCCCAAAAGGTGTCAGTAGATTAAAACAAGGGGCCAAATAGAATAAGATGACTTTTAAGAGGGATAAAGAAAAAGCTCTGCATTAGGATTAAAATAATCAGCTTTGCAAATACAAGATGGGGGAGGATACCACTAGATCTTTCTTAATGAGTTCAGTGTTTGACTCATGGTCAACCGAAAGCCTGTCTTCCTCCTAGACGACTTCAACATTGTGGAAGCATATAGCACCAGGGCCTATTTCTATTTCACCTCTTTCCTGATCAGAGGGTCTTTTAACTGCATTATTTCTGTTATGTCTTTCAAGGAGTTTTGAATGATTTTTGATGTATGGTGGAGAGATACTTCCTTGCAAAGGAGCCTATAAGCCAATGTTTTCTTCTCCCCAATCAAATAATTTCTCATAATTAACAAACATTAAACCCAGTGGGCTTACATGGTCTCCAGCTTTCAGTCAATTACAAAATAGTAAAGATGCAGTCCATTGTTGAATATTGGTTCCAAAAGCCAAAGATGTTCACATTGTGATGAAGGGGATCCACAACATATTGCAAGTTGAAGAAGATTTCTCTGTGGATGTTGATGTCCCTGAAGTGCATCTGTTTGTCAATAAATCCCTGGAACTCTGCAGAGTCTCCTGGAAGAGATATATAACCACCCAAAAGAGTTTGGCCTCTCCATCCATGAAGGAAAAACTGAGTGGATGATGAATATCTGTTGCCCAGATTATGACATGTATCTGGCTGGAATACCTATAAAGCTTCTTCATCAGCACGTCTGTCTTGGGTGGACAGTATAAATGAGCAATATATTGGTCCTGGATTTAAACAAGAGGAGAGTGGGCAGGATTGTCCACTACAAAAAACTACAAAGCTCTTTTATGACCCTAAGCTTTCCGTGGAAATAAAACCCCATCTATTTAATACCAATGTTCTGCCAGCATTTCTATATGGTGGCAAAACATGGAAATATAAGTGACTGAAGAATTAAGAATGAATATCACACAGAAGGCAGTGGAGAGACATATAGTGGGTGTGAACAGGCTGCAACACATAACTGACCCAGACCTTTGAAGAAAAAAGATTTCATCGAAGAAAAAAGATTTCATCAAAGAAATGTATGCTAGGAAGAGAAGATGGACTGGTCGTAGTAAGGGATGACAGGTGGACAACCAGAATGTTCCTCTCACTGGTAGCCTTGGATTGTCAGAAGAAAGTAAAGAAAACTTCCACCACATAGGTTAGGTCTCATGTGATGAACAGATAGACAAGAGTTACACAGTGTGGGTAGGCATGGATGGGATGGGTCTGCGTGGTCAAGGGAACTTCCATATTGATAAGGTCATAGATTTGTTTATTTGAGGATTCCCTAAACAGAAATTATTATTTCCCCATTAAACCCACTCTTCTTCCAACCATTCCCATTTCTGTTGAGGACATGGTCATTCTTCTAGTCACCTAGGTTTGTAAACTTGGAGTTACCCATGACTATTACCTCTTGCTCATTCCTGAAGTCAGATCTATTCTTGATTTGACCTCCATAGCATCTCTTGTATCTTTCCACTTCTCTCACTCATGTGGCCACCACTCTAGTTGAGACTTCCTGCCTGAACTATTGTAATCACATCCTATTTGGTCTTCTTGCTTCTGAAATGTAATCTGTTCTTCACTCAGCTGCCAAAATAGCCTTCTATAGCTCAGGTTTGACCCTGTGACTCCCTTGTTCAAAAATCTTCCCTGCTGACTCTAGAATAAAATATAAACTCTTTATCCCACCTACCTTTCCAGCCTCGTTCCACACTACTCACCTTTGCACATTCAGTATTCCAGTCAATGTGAAATACCAGGTGTATTCTGACTTTGACACTCTATCTCTTGTTTTCATGTATTCACACAAACAGGTCCCAGGTCTGGAGGACATTCATTCAACTTCACCTCTCAGAATCCTTCTCTTACCTCAAAGCTCAGCTCAGGTGCCCACGTCATCTATAAGGCCTTCCCTGGTTCCCCAAGGTGTTGGCCCTCTTTCCCTCTTCCACTTCTCTTGCATTTATTGGAGTATGTATTTGATGAAATAATTCTGTACAAAACACGGACAAAACTTCTATGTGTGTATGTCTTGCTTCCCCCTCCAGTTTAATTTAAACTTGTGAGCAAGGATTGTTTCCTTTTTGTCTTTGAATGTCCATTTCCTGGCACGGAGCAGACATTTAATAAAAGTTTACGGAAATGTTTTGTTGACTTGACAAACTGAAGAGAGTTCAGAGGATGGTCTGGGTGTATGGTAAGTATTCTGGAAACCGAGCCATGTAGGAATCTCTCGAAGGAACTGGGCAGATTCATCCCTGAGAAGAAAAGATGGGGGAAGGGGCAGGAAGAGGGCATGAATAGTCTGTTATATGGAAGAGGGATCATAATAATAAGATCGTAGATTGAGAGCTGGAAGGGACCTTGAGGTCAATCCTCATCTTATAGGTGTGCCACGCACTGTTCTAAACACTTTGCAAATATTATCTCCTTTAGTCCTCACAACAACCCTGTGAAGTAGGTGTTATTATTTCCCCCATTTTACAGATGAGGAAACGGAGGCGTATAGAGGGTAAGTGACTTGCCCAGGGTCACACATCTAGTAAGGGTCTGAGGCTTCATTTGAGTCAGGTCTTCTTGACTCCAGGCCCAATGCTCATTGTGGTGCCCCCTAGCACCTGGAAATGAAGTCTAAGAGAGGTTGTGTCTTGGTCAAGTTTACCCAACTGGCTAGTAAGCACTTGGGGCAGGATTAAAACCAGGATAGATAGATAGAACGAACATTGAAATGCTTACTCTATGCCAGACACTGTGTTGAGTGCTGGGGATACAGATAAAAGCAAACAAGACAGTGGTGCCTGCCTTCAAGGGGTCAACATTCTAATAGAGGAGGATGACAGTAGACCATTCTGCCTCTTGACTTAGTGAACAAACATTTATTAAACCCTATGTGCTAGGCCCTGTGCTGAGGGTACAAAGAAAGGCAAAACCAGTCCCTACTCTTTGAGGTGCTCATGTTCTAATGGGGGAAATGACATGCAGAATTTTGTACATGCATAATAAAGACTGTACAAAGGGGAGGCAGTCTAAGAGGCTGGCGCTGGGGGTCTGGTTCGCAGAAGGTGGGATCTGAGCTGAGTCTTCAAGGAAGCCAGGGAGGTCAGGAAGCAGAGATGAGGAAGGAGAACACGCCAGGAAGGGAAAAGGCAGAGAATCAGGAGATGGAGGAGCATGTGTGCAGAACAGCAAAAGGACCACCAGCAAGTCATGTTGATTTGTAGTCTGTGGAGAGAGGTAAAGTGTAAGAAGACTGAAAGGCTTTGAAGGACTTTAGAAGACAAAAGGGGGTTTTAATCTAATCTTGGAGTACAGGGAGCCACTGGAGTGTGGGTGTGGGTGTGTGGGTGTGTGTGTGGCTTACATGGTCAGATATGGCTTTAGGCAGATCACTTTGGCAGCTAGTTGGAAGATCAATGTGGGAAAAGCCTTCAGGCACGGAAGTCAACCTGAAGGCTGTAAGCCGCGGTGTAGACTAGCATGAGGTGATAACGGCTTGCAGCAGGGTGGTGGTGAAGTGATCAGAGAGAAGGGACTTAGAGGAGAGCTGTGAAGGCAGCAACGCAAGACCTGTGGAGAGCTTGGCTCTGTGGTGTGAGTGCCACTGAGCTGACAAGGATGGCGATGCACTGTGAGCCCGGGTGATTGGGAGGATGTTGGTACCCTGGACAGTGAGAGGGAAGCTGGGAAGAGGGGACTGTTTGGGGTAGGAGGAATGAGTTCAGGTTTGGACACGGAGAGTTGGAGATATCGCTAGGTCATCCACGAATACAGGCAATCGGTGGTGCAGAACCAGAGTACGCGGGGAGAGAGAGCCGGGCTGTGTCCAGAGATCTGGGAAGTCACCTGCACAGTGACACTGATTGTGATGAGATCACCAAAGGAGGAGATGGAAGGGGAATGCCCAGGACAGCGCTGTGGGGGGTCCCACCCTGGGTGGGCACGACCTGGAGGGAGAACTAGCAAAGGGGACTGAGAGAGGAGAGTGCTCAGAAGAGGAGGGGGACGGTGTCGAAGGCGGAAGGCTGAGCAGCTGGGAAGGACCCACAGAGGGGACAATGGAGAGGGCGGGGGACTGGACAGAGGGCGGACAGAATGGGGAGGGGGGGAGAAGGGAAAGAGGTGGAGGAGGGGAAGAAGGGGGAGGAGGAGGAAGACCAAATTATTGTTTGGTGCTGAGGGGGGATTAGCAGTAACTGGTCAAAGCTCCAGCGAGGCACCGGAGGGGGGTCCACGGACCCCGGGCGGCCCGGATAGATTTCCGTGAACTTGGGTGTTCACTGACCTCTAACTGAGACTTAGCATTTCCCTTGAGTTTTTAAAAAGCTACCATAGCCTTCACCACCCTGCGGAGGGGGTGGTGGGGGCAGGACACAAAAGAGGTGGGTGGGAAACGGGCTGCGCCTAAAGTTAATAAGCTCCCCGTCACTGGAGGGGGTGTTGTGGGAGGGAATTCCTGTTCTGGAAGGCAGGCACCGTCCTTTGGGGGCCTTTCCAACTTGGCGGGTGTTGGGGAAGTCGTCCCTCCTCTGGGACGCACCACTGGCTATCCTAGCGGCCGGCGTGAGACGGCCAGCTCTGAGCTGCTGCTGCTGCTCCAGAGTCGCACATGGCTCCTTAGCTCTGGTTCGCGCGCTCGCTCGCCCTCCCTCCTTCGCCCCGCCCCCTTCATCCCTCGCTCGCGTTCCCCCTCACCGCCACCTCCTCCCTCTCTCGTCGGCGCTCGCGTTCCTCTTCCCTAACACTTCCTCCCTCTGTCTCGCCCCGCCCTCCCTTCCTCGCTCTCGCTGCCCCCTCCGTCCCTCCTTCCCTCGCCCCGCCTCCTTCTTCCGTCTCTCTCCTTCGCGTCCCCCCGCCCCGGCGCTTCTGCCCTCCTTCCCTCGCCCTCGCGACTCCTTCCCCTCTCCCAGAACTCGCGTCCTCCCTCGCGCCGTCCCTCGCCCCGCCCCCAAGCCCTGCTAGTCCTGTCCTCCCTGGCTCTGGCGCCCCCGGAGGGCCTCCCCCTCCCCCTCTTTCCAAACTCGCGTGCCCTCCCTCCCTCCTTTCCTCGCGTCGTCCCTCGCCCCACCCCCTTCCCCTCCCCCCTCCTCCCCTCCCTCCTCTCTCACGGCCTCCCGGCCGGACCCGGCGCCTACCCGGCGGAAGGACTACAACTTCCATGATGCTCGGGGAGGCAGGGGGCGGGCCTGCCGCGCTGGTGTTTCCGGCGGCGGCGGCGGCGGCCGGGGACGGTGTGAGAGGTGGTAAGATGGCGGCGGCGGCGGTGGAGTTCCAGAGAGCCCAGTCCCTGCTCAGCACCGACCGGGAGGCCTCCATCGACATCCTGCACTCCATCGGTAAGCGCCCGGCCCTCGCCCGGCTCCGCCGCCGCTGCCGCCTCGGAGCGCGAGCCGGGGACGGGGCCGGGGCCGGGCTGGGGGCTCCGGGCGCCGCTGCTGACTCACGGTGTGTGAGGGGGCCGGGCTCGGCCGGGCCGGGGCACAGGCCGCGCCGCCGCTGCCCGGAGAGAGGGAGGGACGGACGGAGGGACGGGCGGACGGAAGCCGGGGCGCCGCCGCCGCTGCTGACTCACCCCGGGGCCCCGCCGAGGCGGCTGGCGGGACGGACCCTGGGACGGGCGGACGGACGGACGGACGTACGCGCGCTCCCGAGGGCCTCCCCCCGCGCGCGGCCGCCGTGACTTTGGCAGCTCCGGGGGCCCCCCGAGTCCTCCAGCCCGGCCGGGCCCCGGGTGCCCCGCGCCCTGGGGGCGCCGCGAGGGCTGCCCCGTGCCGGAGATCAAAGGATGTGGATTAATCGTGCAACAAGTAGCCGGGCGACTGCGGAGGCTTAGCTTGGTCACCTTCCGTGGCCCGAGGACCAGGGTGCCCCGGCCTAGCGTGGGGTGCAGAGCAGGGTCCGAGCCCCGGGCCAAGGCCGACTCCCGCAGTCTGGGTGAGGGAGGGAGGGAAGAGTGAGGGGTGGGGCGGCGTAATGCCCCCTCCCAGGAGAACCCTAGAGCCGGAACACCAGGCCGACCCACTCCCTCATTTGACCAAAGAGGAAACTGAGGCTCTCGTAGGCCGAGACTTGCCCAAGGTTCCATAGTAGTAAGCATCAGAGGTGGGATTCGAACCCAGGTTCTCCCAACTCAAGAGCATTCTCAGCTGATTTTTGTGAGAAGTTTTCCGTCTTCAAGGTCTTCAAGCTGATAGAGTATGGGAGGAGTAGGGTCCGCAGTTTCAGGTGTATTTTTTCTTCATTGGAGAAACTGAGCTAGAGTGTACTTAGAGCTTTGTGTTTCCCTGGGCTTCATAGTGGTTTAGATGGGATTGCAGTGACAACACTGTAGTTAGACTGGGTCCTGTGGTTCTAGTCCTAGGAAGAAGGCAAACTTGAGACCCAGTAGTGACACTCAGCTGCACTTTTTCCCGGCTCCATCATGGTGCATTTACTCTTGGTTTTGTCAAGTCATGGTAGCCTCTAAAATCAGTGGTAACTAATGGTAATAATTACTCTCTGGTTGGTAGTTTGGTAATAGTACTTTTATCAATAGCGGGGCTTTTTTGTTCTGCTCCGGTGGAGAAAGCACCAAGTTGTTTTAGCACAGTCTGAATCTTTTACAGAAAAACCCTCTTCAGTAAATGTTGTACAGATTGAACACTGAATCTTGATCAGTGTTCTACAGGCTGACTTGTTTTTGTTTTGTTTGGTTTGTTTTTTAACGAATGACTTGGTAGAACTGCTTGTATTTTAACATAACCTCTAGCTTCCCTATTACCTGGTCAGCATTTTTTATGTTAAGGCTTGTTGACCTTAGAGTATTAAGTATCTTGTGCATTTTGATTATAGTTTGGTGTCTGCTGAGATGGTGATTATGCTGGGCATATTTCACAGTTTTATGTTGTAGGAAATAGTTTTTTATTATCCTGCCTTGGCCAACGTAAATCTGCGGCCATGGTTAAGGATAGCTGCTACAAGCTGGCATTCTGATTTGGGGAGGAGAAAAGGGACTTCCTTTTCAAACAAGACAAGTTTTTTTTTTTTTTTTTAAACAGGTTTCCAGAGTTAAAACTTTGTATCCAACCTATTTTCATTATATAGATTGGACCTGAATTATCTTTTAGTCTTGTTTAGAATTTGCATTATTTTAGCATTGTGATTTTAAAATTTTCTCTTAATCCTGGGATAGTACATCTCATTAAGTTTTACTTCACATTGATTTGTACCTCACTCATTTTGTTAGGTAGTTAAGGATGAAGTGAGCTAAAGCTGAGTTTGCTGAGAGTGTTGGGTCTCAGTCTTCATTCAGAATTTCAAGAGGGTTTTTCATTTTTCTCCTAGTGAAACGTGACATTCAGGAAAATGATGAGGAGGCGGTGCAGGTCAAAGAGCAGAGCATCCTGGAACTGGGATCGCTTCTGGCCAAGACTGGACAGGCCGCAGGTAAGTGAGACAAATTCCAATGCCTTCTCTTGGCTCAGGAAGGAATCATTGTTTACAGTCTCATTGTATGTATCATATGAAGATGCATAGAAAGGTATACACAACTCAATTCTGTGGTTGTATGATATTTTCTGTTTTCCCAGATAAGTTTGGGAACTCTGTACGCAATAAACTCAGGTCAGAGTTTTGTTCAGGGCAAAGTTCTTACAATAACTGTCAAGTCACTATTTTGCCTTTGGTGTGATTCATGACTTTTTTTCCAATGTTTTTACTATTCTGGGACTTCACGTGCTGATCTGAAGGAGTACTCAGTGATCTCAGCAAACAACCTTGGTATGTGTATGATGGGCTTTAGGACCTTTAACCTGGCCTGTAAAATAGTTGGGACTTTGCAGTTCTGTGTGACTCACCATCCTTGCTGGTCCAAAATGAGTAAGAATCTAGTTGGCCAAAGCTTTCCTGAAACTTCTGCATTGGGACCCAGTGCTCTGTGCATGTTGCTGCTCTGAAACTACAGTTGGAGTCAGCTCATTGACTGTCAGATGCTGTATAAGGTAGAATTCTAGGTTGTTGAGAGATGCTGCAGGCACTGGTCCTGGTATGCCCTGGATTTAAGAGAGTGGTGCTGCTGCTGCTTAGGAATGGACTTTCTCAGGCTGAAGTTTGAAAAGTCCTGTTCAGTTCTTGGTGTGGAGTGAGACAGCGTTAGCACAGCTAAATCAGGTAAGTGCTGCTAATTTTAAAGGAAGTTTAAAAAAATGTGCGGAAAAAGTAACTTGATTAGTAATTTGCCCAGATCTTAATTTGATGCTTAGAAGTTGATACCCTAAGTTGGCACATTCCCTTGATTTTGATACTTTTAATGTATCAAATCAGAACAGAACTCACTTCATACAAATGGAGTTCTGTTGGTGGCTAGATGGCAAAATAATCTACAGGGTGCATTTGTGTGAAATTTGTGTCTTATTCTGTATGTGATTTCATTGTGCTTATATAGTCAGTTTTCAGTTATAAGAATTGTCTGTTAGACATTTTTAATTCTAGACCAGCTTCTATCTGCTTTTGAGCCACTTCTCCTTGCATTTAGTTGGTTATGAGCTTTAAGAATGGTGCTAAGATTTGTAGAATTAAACCATAATTAAAATAATGATTTTGTGAAAAAGGCTTTTGGTTTATCTGGTTTGATTTACTCCCATCCGTAAACCTGAATAATGAAGAATTAATGGTATGAGACATACCATTGTCAAATACTTTTCCATGAAAAAGATTGTAACTGATTCTTAAAATTTTTTGTCCCTTCTGTTCTCTCATCCATCCCACCCACTATCACTGACACTTAAGACCTGTGGAGTTGGGAAGGGTGAAAGAATAAGGGTTGCTAGGAAGTTGGCTGTTTCTGTGGTCATAGTCTAGTGAATATTGGTGTATACTCTCATGCCCCTAACAAAGTTAGGAGTCTTATTTCATTGATGTGTGTACAGCTAGATAGATTCTATCTTGTTTCTTTTTATTCTCAACTCTTTGAAGATAGGAACCATATCTTTTCTATCAGTAATTCATCAGGTACTTATGAAATCCTGTGTGCCTACTATATATGAGGTACACATAATGTGACACATCCCATGCCTACAAAGATATTTGAGTCTATTTTGGGAGACCAGATGCATTTGTGAATCCATCGGTGAACAAGGCAGTATTTTATGTATCAGCTTTACATACTAGCAGCTTTGTCCGAGAAGGTAGAAGTGATGAGGAAAGCAGCTACTTTGGATTTAATTCTGACCAACAGAGTTTGGTGATCTGGAAGTGAGTGACAGGAACCTTGGGAGAAAGTAACCAGGCCATTTTGGAGGTCAGTGTTTCAGAGGAAGGGAACATGGAAGGACATGTACCCTTGGCTTCAGGGAAGTATATTTTTGAAAAGTTAGGTATCATTTCTGTTGCTCGGGAATAGAAAAAGGAACATGGCTCAAAAGGGTTGAGAGGTACTAAACCAAGGTTGCTGACCTTATTAGCTCATTTGTCCCTGACAACACCCTAGTGAGGTGGATGCTGTACTGTTTTACAGATGAAGAACCAGGCTGAGGAATGTCAAGAGAATTGACTCTGGTCACATAGCTGGGGTCAGAGGCACGATTCTGACCCAACTTATTCTTGATTCCTCTGTCAGCACTGTATTACTTCTAATAGAAAGTTGGGAGAGAGAGCTATATGGCAGATGAAGGCAATCTAAACCTTCTTAGACTGGAATGTTGGTAGAATCAAACAAGATTACATTTATCCCGATTTAATTTTAAGCCCTACATTTAGGTTTAAGATAATTCAGTCAGTATGGAAAAGACTATTTAGTAGTTTGTGTGGAAAAGACATGGGGGGGTGGGCAGAGTTCGGTTAACCATAGGCTTAATAGGAGCCAGCAGTGTAAGCTGGCTGCTAAAAAATGGCAGTGTAGTTTTGGGGTATATGAATAGACATTTTAGGTGTGTGAAAAGAAATTTAGCTCAAGGGAGGTTTTAGTTCCCCTGTACTCTGTGCTGGTCAGACATCTGGAGCGTTGTATCCCCTTCTGAGTATTATACTGGCAAGTGGGCCATTAAGAAACCGGAGAGTCTGGAGAGTGGTGGCCAATATAGTTAGAGAGGTGTGGAAAATTGTCATATGAGGAAGGGGTTGAAGGAACTGTAATCGGGCATAGAGGAGGTGTGAGGGGAAAACTTCATAACTGCCTTCCAATACTTGAAGGTCAGTCACATGGAAGAATGCAGCAATTTGTTCTTAAGGGAAAACTGGACAAATTGTATCGAAGTTATAAGGAGGCAAATTTTTGGTTCAATGTAAAGAACCTTCTAACAATTAAGACTGTCTAGCATTGAAATGAGAAGCCACTCTAGTGAATTCCCAATCCCTGAAAATATTCAGACAGAGGCTGACTGTCAGGAAAGAGATTTCTATGTTGGGTGAAAGGCTGGACTGTTTTGCTTTTGAGTTCCTTTCCAGTTCTAGGAGTGGGCTACTCTGTAATAAAGCACTCAGTTGTGTGGTGCAGACAATAAATAACCAAAATAGAAATTAGCAAAAGGAGGTGTTTAGGGTGGTCATCAAGGAAGACTTCAGGGGAGGTAGGAACTGAGGCAGGTCTTGAGGGTCAAGAAGTGGCCCAGAGGTCATTAGAATTTCAGGTGGGAGGAGTGTTGTGACCAAAAGCATGAAAGCAGTAGTGAGAGGGGGTTCTGAGGGGACTGTTAAGGAGGCAGATCTTACTGAGAGCAGAGCGGGTTGGGCACTTGGAAAAATCAGAGTCTCGTCCCTTCTTTGCAAAGTCTCTGTAGTGTCTAATAAAGTACAATACAATATGTAATTGTGATACACTACTAATACAATACTTAAATAGCTAGCATATGCTAACTATTTAAGTCTTGGCTAATGAGGACCCCAAGGACCTAGTGGTAAGAATAGAACATGTCCCTGAACTGTGGAAGGGTAAGCTTTTTCTTGATTTGAGGAGAGGAAACAGGAAACATTAAATTGAAGACTCATCATTTGATCTCTGAATCTTCTGGATCAAGAAGATTTTGCTCTTGATTTCTGTAAATTCTTGGAGGTCTCTCTGAAATGAAAGACCATTATTCCCGGGAGTTTTAGCTGAATCATTTTCAAAGTTTCATACTTTTTACAAGCAAAATTCTTGCTTTGACTTTTTTTTTTTTTTAGGCATTTGGGTTTAAATGACTTGCCCAGGGTCACACAGCTAGTAAGTGCCAAGTGTTTTGGTCTGAGGCCAGAGTTGAACTCAGGTCCTCTTGACTTCAGGGCCAGTGCTGTATCCACTGTGCCACCTAGGTGCTCCATGACCTATTTTTTTTTAAAGAAAAACTTTCCTTTGTAACTTTGATAATACTGATCATTATTTTTGAAAGGCTTATGTTCAACAGTTTAATTATGAAGTTTTGAAAGGATGTCATAGCTCTTTAAAGGTTGACAAGCAAGAAGATAACCAGGGAGAGTAGTGGTATTCCTAAAAGAGGAAGGTAATCATGGAATTTCGGATGTGGAAAGGATCATAGGGGCTGACGTCCAGCCCAACCTGAAAAACTGATCCTTGCTACAATAAGGTGGGCTATAACTGAAGAACACTACCTAATAAAAGTGGGAGACTTAGAAATGGCAAGCCAACTGCTTAGCTCCTTCCTTCCTCTGCACTAGAACGTTTCATTTCAAGGTTGTGGGAAGGTGACAGAACCTCCCTAAGGTGAGATCTGGAAGAAAAAACGTGGAGAAATCACGTCCTCAAGACTGCTTCATATTTGCATTACATCCTGAGTGACTGACAGTTTTCTCTTTTCTGATTTGCCTTATCTGCAGAGCTTGGGGGACTCCTGAAGTACGTGCGACCCTTCTTGAACTCCATCAGCAAGGCGAAGGCGGCTCGTCTGGTCCGATCCCTGCTGGACCTCTTCCTTGACATGGAAGCAGCCACAGGGCAGGAGGTGAGTCACATTGATTGCAGGGAATAAAGGGAGAGCCAGTTTGGTTGAAACTGTTTGCTTCAAGTCTGGTGCTGTTACAGAAGGGACAGCCGGAAGGGCGGACTCGGGCCTGATCACATCAGTTTCCCTTTGTTACAGGGTATTTGATCCTTTGGGTCTGTTCCATGCTTGGCTTTGTAAGTGGAGATTGCCAGTGGTCCCTAGAATCCTCATTACATCAGGGTCAAAACCAGATTCTTGTCTTTGAGGTATTGTATTTTGCTGTGCCTTTGTAGTGTTTTCTGCTTCTGTAGTACCTTTCATCATCTGTCACAAAGCTACTTGGGAACACTAATTAACTCTTGAATTGTATCTTTTTGGAACATTTCACACCTTGGCTCTGCCTTTTATTAGGGATCAAGCATCTTTCTGTGTGCATCTGCATAGGCGTGACTAGGCCATTCTTGTCCATGAAATTAGACCAAAGGCTGTAATGAAATTAGACTTTTGGGGGTCGGTGATCTTGTTTTCAGACTTTTCCAAAGTTGACTGCCATTTTTTTTTTTCATTTTGAAGAGAAGGAAGTGAAAAAATACGAAGTTACAAAGTGAAAATCATGCTGCAGACAGTTGTGGATTAATTTTGGCACTGGTTTCTTTTTGTAGAGCTGGTGCTGTTGGGGTCCCTTGTGGAGGTGGAGCTGACTAGTGGTCCTGGGTTGTTTAAATAATTGGAATTATACCTCTGTGGTATAGGAGAGAAAGGAAAAGTCACATCGTTTTATAGGGCCATAGCTCTGTGCTGTCAGTGGTGGAAGATTTGTAGAAAGCTTTGAGCTATCGAGGTCTCATCTTGAGCCCCCGACTTTTTAAAAATATCTGATTTCTTATTGTGACATCTCTGAAGTCTAGTTAATGTGTCAGGTACTCAGAAAAAATTAATTCTGGAATAATTGATTGCCAAATTCAATTACATTGTTTTTGGCAGGGCCATATTGTGTAATAAGTTAATTCATTTACATATTCTCTTAGATGTTTGTTTTTTGGACGTTGGCATTAAAATATGTTTAATTTCAAATAAAAATAGCGATGTTAGAAGTAATCATATTCTCATTGACTTCTAATCTCTTTTCATTAATTAAGTGGTATCATTTATTTGGAATATCAGAACTTACCATAGGCTGACAGACTGATAAATGCAATGTTAATTTGGAACTCTGCACAGCAGAATTACAGAAACTGATGTGAGGGTTTTTGCCATTGCTAAGTCTCTCCTTAGAATCTTTGACATTCTCTTCTTAGCATTGAGCTGACTCATTGGAAGGGGTGGCATTTGTTGAATGAGCTGTAAGACTTCCTCTCATGCCAGTTTTGGAGGGAAATTTCTTACCTGAGTTATAACGTGGTCTTTTCCTGTGAAATGCATTCATTCATTTATTTAGTCAGCCAGCAGGCATTTATTAAGCACCTACTGTGTGCCAGGCGCTGTATGAAGCACTAGGGATACAAAGAATGGCAAAAACCAGTCCCTGCCCTCAAGGAGCTCACAATCTAATGGAGAAAAAAAAATCTAAACAACTACAGACAAGATATATACAGGGTAAATTGGTTGTAGTCTCAGAGGGAAGGCACAAAGAGTAAAGACTGGGAAAAACTTTTTGCAGAAGGTGAGACCTGAGGTGAAACTTGAAGGATGCCAGGAGGTGGAGATGAGGAGGGAGTGCATTCCAGGCATGGAGGACAGTCTGTGAAAATGCTTGGAGGTGGGAGATGAAGGAATATCATGTGTGAGAAACAGGGAGGCCAGCCTGAGCAGAGAGTATGCAGAGGGATGTGAGGTGTGAGAAAACAAAAGGGAGTAAGGGCCCAGGTTGTAAAGGAGAAGTTTGTTTTTGATCTTGAAGGTGGTAGGGAGCCATTGGAGTTTATTAAATGGAAAAGTAACCGAGTCAGACTTGTGCTTTAGGAAGATCAGTTTGACAGCTAAATGACCACTGGAGTGGGGAGAGACTTACGGCTGGCAGACCAACCAGCAGGCTGTTTTGACAGTCTGTGTGTGAGGTGATGAGGGCCTGTACCAGGGTAATAACAATGTCAGAGGAGACAAGGGGGCACATACAAGAAATATTGGGAAGGTGGCATTGTTAGGATTTGGCAGCTGTTTGGATATAGGAATGGGGTGAGAGAGAAAGAAGAGTTGAGGATGACAAACACTTAGGTTGTGAACCTTAATGATCGGGAGAATGGCTGTTCTCTTGATATTAATAGGGAAATTAGGAAGAAGAGAGGATTTAGGGCAGGGGTGAGGACCCTGCAGCCTCGAAGCCACATGTGACCCTCAAGGTCCTCAAGTGTGGCCCTTTGACTGAATCTAAACTTCACAGAACAAATCCCCTTAATGAAAGGATTTGTTCTGTAAAACTTGGACTCAATCAAACCATAAAACCTAGTCAGACTTTGGGTGGCCATATCCAAGGACCTGCAAGGCCACATGTGGCCTTGAGGTGGCAGGTTCCCTACCCCTGGTTTAGGGGAAAGAATATCAGTTGTTTTGCACATGGTAAGTTTAATATGTCTATGAGATCGAAGTTCAGGATGTTTGATAGGCAGGTGGAAATGTAATACTAGATGTCAGTGAGAATCATCTGCATGGAGATGACAATTGAATCCATAGGAGCTTATAAGATCATTATGTGAAATAGTATAGGTGGAGAAGGTCCAGGACAGAGATTTGGGGGACATCCACCATTAGTGGGTGCAATCTGGCTGAAGATCCAGCAAAAGGAGACTGAGGAAGAGCAGTCAGATAGATAGGAGGAGAGAGCAGAGAAGGATCCAAGAGAAGAGAATGATGAGCTTTGTCAAGGGCTCCAGAGAAGAAGGATGAAGATGGAGAAAATGCCATTAGAGTGAAAAATTAAGAGTTCATTAGGGACTTTGGAAAGACCAGTTACCGTTGAATTATGAAGTTGGAAGCCAGATTGCAGAGTTAAGAGAGTGACAGGCACCTCTTATAGATGGTCTTCTCAAGGAGTTTAGCTGCAAAAGGAAGGAGATACATGGGATGATAGTCAGTGGGGATAGATGGATCAAATGAGAATTTATTTTCTTTTTGGATGGGCTGGGGGAGATATGGGCATACTTGTAAGCAGTAGACAGGAACAGATTAAAGATTAGAGGAGTAATCTTGAGAAGATGGATGAATGGAATCACATGTGTATGCATCACTCAGTCGTCATGTGAGATGGGGGTGAAAGAGGAGGTAGTGGCATCTGAGTGATGTGAGCTGAGGAGGAGGAGGAGGGGAGAACCTAAGGGTCTCAGTTTTTCCATTGAGCTATGAGAGAAGGTTTTCAGCTGAGAGTATGTGTGGGAGCTATGGAAGTTTGAGGAGGGATGAAAAGGTTTGGAAGAGAGAAAGTGATTTGATTAGGGACATATAAGAAGATTGCCTTGCGGCAGTGAGGGTTCAGTTGATATCATGTAACAAATACATACTGGACATACTCAGCACAATTTCCTAATTTTCTCCGGCTTCATTGGGTAGCATGTGAGTTCATGAGCAAAGACTGGGTGGTGGTGGGAGTAATCCAAGTTCAGGGTTTGGCAGGGCAAGATCTTCAGTAAGATCATGGGGCCAGGGGTTTAAGAGAATTGAACTGGGTCACCAAAGAGTCAGCATTGGGAGAGGACAGTGTAGGTGTGATGGCTTGGGAAAGAACTAAGAAGTGAAGGGATTGGAGGTTGAATGACTGGAGGATGAAGAGAAGTTAGGAGTTGCTCGGCAGAGGGATAAGTGGAATGACAACAGATGATGAGGAGATAAAAGGATTTCAGAGTTCATGAATGTGAAAGGGGGCCGCTTATGGGTGATCAAGGGTCTCACTGGACATCTTTTTGTGTAGCGGAGGTGGGGGGAGGAGCAGGTCACGGGAAATGAGTAAGCTGAGGAATTGGGAGATTAGGGGGGTTTGAGGGAGTCTCTGTGTATATGTTGATCTCCCCTTGTCTGAGGGGAGGAGTGGGAGTGTAACTTAGGTTTGCTGAATCAATACACTTTCCATTTTGGTAGTTTTTTGGGGTGATGATTTTAGAAATTCAGAGTTGTGCAGCTTCTGAAAAATTCTTCAAGCATTTATCACTTTAAGGCAATGGCCAACAGGGATCCCTGATAAAGACCTATAACTGTTTGATTGATTTCATCTTGCTGGGACAGTACTGTGGTATTGAATACTTTTAAACTGTCACTGTTATTTGCTAAGTTTAGTCTTTTGTCTGTGACCTAATGGCCAATAAGCAGGCTGATGGAACAAGAACATATTTTTTTAGAGTTTCTCTCCTTCTAGTGGTTCTTCTGGAATCACTTAATATAATGAGAAATTTTTATTGGATAAGGCTAGGCTCTCTGCTGAGTTCCTTCCTCTCTATATGTCTGGATCTATAATGATGGTTCCCAGTTAGGAGTCGTGATACACTATACAGAACCGAAGTGATGAACGTTTTTTGTTCTTGGTGCTGGAATAAATTTGAAAAAGTTAATGGTAACAATAGGGCCAGCAGCAAAACCATTGGCCCTTTGTTTTTGGTCCTGTTTCTTTCTGCAGTTTAAGAGTCTCTGTGTTTATGGTAAGATCCAAGGACCTCTGTTTTCTTCCTATGGTCCTAAAGCTCATTCTGCATACTGAGTATTGTCTTTCCTATGTCTGTATTCCTATAGGTTCAGCTGCAGTTCTTTAAATGTCAAAATTTAGATCACTTATCTGCTTCTTAGATATTGGTTAAAAATTACTTACCCTCCAACATTGCCTCAGTGTTCCTTCTTTTGCAAGGTCCCTTTTTTGCCTAGGTAATTGATGCAACAGGAAATGCAGATGACTTAAATAAAACTTGGAAAATCTTTTTTGGTTGTAAGCTTACTAGAAATTTTGTTCAATGTATTTAATAATCAGCTAAGTTTGATATGTCCACAAGAGTGCCCATGAATTGGCTAGTTGTTCTGTCCAGAATCTGAAAGGGAAATTGCCCAGCTGGGCTTTTTGAGTCTTAGAAGCAGCTGTTAGAAACAAAAGCATTTATGTTGGAACTGTGGCTGTCTGCTCTTGACTCTCACAGTGTGTGGACATTTGGAGGAGAACATTGTTACTTTAGGTATTCATTGCAAATTTCTAGTGACTTGCTAATTCTGGGAAGGTCTTCAGAACTACCTCAAGACTCTTCCTACTGATCTTGCCAAAAGGACCTCAGCAGTAGGGGGAGGCCAAGTGAATGGTGTGCTGCTGGAGCTGTCCATTTCCCAGAAGACTACTATTTAACCAAAAGGACTTTTAATATTTAGAAAACAAAAACAACATAGTAAGGCCCCATTGTAACACAGCTTGTTACACAGCTTGGAATGTAGCAAAAATCTGGGACCAAGATGAGAAGGCACATAACAGTGTGTAGTGTTGGTATTTAGTCCTGCCCCTCAAACTAGTGTTACAAGTCGGTACTCTATGACAGGGCTGGAAGGATTTAGGATGATTGTATGTATTTTCTCTTCCCACTGTAGGTGGAGCTATGCTTAGAGTGCATTGAGTGGGCCAAATCTGAGAAGAGGACATTCTTACGTCAGGCTCTGGAGGTATGTGCCTAGCGGATGAGACATAGGCCTCAGGTAGCTCATATCTTCCTTGAATAACCAAAGGAAACGTACCTTTTTACTACCCAGATCTCCTTTATTTGGCAGAGTTGTAGATTGTATCAGGATGCTTCATTGTGAGAAGTGCCTGAATGATTAACCTGATTAGGCAAGGCTCTTGGAATTAGCCTGATAAAGGAAGATTTTGCCTTTCCTCCTTAGAAGTTCTAGAAGTCCAATTCCAGTATTGAAGGAGATTCACTATTGGGCCTAGATTTGGTAGTACTCTAGTGGCCTCATCAGTCAGTTAGCCATCCTGTACATTCTGATTTGCTGCTGTTGATCGTATCGCTTCTCAGGTTGGAATTAGTATCACCAGCAGGAATTACGTACTCATCATTAGCAGTTCGGTGACTCTTAATCTCTGATTCCTTTCTCCAGCTTTTCCCTCCCTCATATCGGTCACATTTTTATTTTCCAGGCGAGGCTGGTGTCGTTGTACTTTGATACCAAGAGGTACCAAGAAGCATTACAGTTGGGTAAGTGATCTTGTAGAAAGCAATAGGACTTCATGATAGTTCAAAGCTCAACGTGTAGTAACCCTTCCGGAAGGTTTGAAGAGACCCCCTTGCCTTAACCTTCTTAATTTAGGGATCTCAATGATAAACATCCTAATTAATCCAAATTTAGAGAAGCAAGGATGATTCTATTGTAAAAACTGAATTTTACTGATTTTTTTTTACTAAATCTTTAATTTGCACATTATCATCATCTCTGAGTCTAAAATTGTAAGTGCTGTGCTAGGGATTGTAATAACAATATCTTTTTTCACATTTGTTTTTAAAAAGTTCCACCTAGCTGGGGATGGGAAACCGACAAGTTGATGAGGACAGGGTTAAGCGAATCTTTGCTCATTGCTTCACGTGGAGTCCCTTCCTTCCTTGTGCAGTCAGTTACTGCTGAATCCACGGAGCCTTCACGCACTCTGAGCCTCAGCATTACATGCTCATGGTTCTGGGCTGTTTGAGGTGTGCGACTTCTCACCGGGGAGGCAGTGGTGATGGCAGTGGAGAGATTGTTGGGTTTGAGATCAGATGGCCCAGGTTTGAATCATACCCTGCCATTTATAGTTTGTATAACCTTGAGCAAGTCACCTCATAACTTCCCTGAGCATTGGGCTCCTCAGCTGTGAAGTGAGCGGTTGGATGAAATGGCCTTCCAGAGCCTTTTCGGCTCTAGAGCTGTGATCTTATAATCCAGATAGAAAAGAATGCTTTCCACAATTCAGTGGCTTCTTGCAAAGTCAGATGGGAGTAGTTGTTCTGGAAGGAATTATATTTGTGGGTTTACAGTTAGTTTGAATGATGGTCAGGGAAAGTGAACCAGAGGAGCTGGGTAGCTAGAGAGCTTATGTGAGTGTGGGGAGAAAAGACTGGTTGTGATGTCTCCTTGTTTTCTGTGTCAGTATGGCCTAGTTATCACTGATGGCCTGGTTAACTGATGGAGAATTAGAGCAAACAGACACTTTGGCCAGGCAGTGTCATGTAAAGTGATTTACTGTTTACCATCTGGAGAACCAGCAAACTGCGACTCAGGGAGGCTCCTGGTGACTCCTGATTTCATGGCAGACCATGGAGTCCTTGCCATCCCTCGCCCCGGTGTTGTAGGCTCACGGCTACTACGTTCAGGTTTGCAAAGCACTTTACTTACATTTTTTCATTTGATCCTCACAACAACCCGGTGAGGTAGGTGCCATTGTCCCTTTTCAACAGATGAGGAAACAGGCTGAGAAAGCTTAAGTGACTTGTCCAGAATCAAACAGCTAGTAAGTGTTTGAAGCAAGATTTTTATCTTGGCCATTCCTATTTTCAAGTCCAGTACAGTTTCCACTGTGTTACCTCGTTGGTGTTTCCATGTACATCACATGCTTCTTTCTTCTTAACTAATTGTTACTTCCATAGCTATGCATGCCAAAAGGTTTCAGGCCTCAGATTTGCCTGTTGGGATTCGGTTCCCTTGTTTTAGATGGAGAGGAAGGTTCCTTTGGAGGGACACCAAATACCTGGAGAAGCTCCGTCTCTCCTCAGCCTTTGAGTCCACTTATTTTCTCATGTACTCTGAGAAAGCTAGACAGGTGAGGTCAGGTGACAGGTGAGGTAAGGGGGCCCTGGTCTTTAGATGTGGGCATTCCTGCTATCTTTAAGTCCTAGGATGGACCTGTTTGTGAGTTCATGTTATCTTTAGAAAATGCAGAGTGCTCCAGAGAGTGCAGGTACATTAAGAACCGAATCCTTCATCTCAGCTAAAAATCTCCTTATATAGCTCTTCTTGGTTATAGACCTAATACCTCTGCTTTGAGGTACAGGCAAGACCTCATCTTAATCTGTTTTGTTTTCCCTGTAGCCCTGAGGGCACTGCCATGCGTGTACTAAGTATGCAATCACTAAACATTTATTAAGTGCCTACTATGTGCTAGGCCATGAGCTGAGGAGACATAGGGATTTAAAAGGGGCCTGGTAGAGAAGTGCTGTCAGGTGAGAGATGCTCTGAGCTCAGCCCCCTCATTAAACGGAGGCCGGGAGGCCACAGCCCCACCCTCCTGGCTGAAAAGCTGAGGAAGGTGATGAGGTGGAGTTCCAGGGCCCTTCGGTTTTGAAGGATGTTGAGGTTTTCCTAATGAGCTTTCTGGGGGCTAGGGGAGAAGTAGAGAAGGCCTAGAGTAGTGACCCCAACAATAATGAAGGGTGGGGGTGTGGAACCTTTGGTATTTGGATCCTCTACTCCTTAGGGGCCTGTGCCTAAAGGAGAAATTTCTTTGGGAGGAAGAGGGCAGCACTTAATCAGTACTTAACATGTGATGGCATGAAAGGAATCTAATAGAGGGGTTATGCATCTTTTACCTGCTAGGTTCTCAGTTGCTGAGAGAGTTAAAGAAGATGGATGACAAGGCTCTTCTGGTAGAAGTGCAGCTCTTGGAGAGTAAAACATACCATGCCCTGAGCAATCTTCCCAAAGCGCGAGCTGCCTTAACGTCTGCTCGAACCACAGCAAATGCCATCTACTGCCCTCCTAAGTTGCAGGCTACCTTGGACATGCAATCAGGTAACAGCGTCTTACCTACCTGGGGGAACCATTGTCTTGGATTTTCAATGATGCAGCTCTTTTTGATGTGTTCTCCCTCTTTCCATGGTGGACAAAATGAACTCTTTACTGTCCTGCCTTGTTCTCTGACTTTGTTTTACTATTCAGGGGTATTAGTCTTTGTGGAAGGTGGAGAAAAAGGGACTATTTGATGTGACTGTTATTTGAGGATCACTGGCACTTCACAATTCAGTTCAAGTAGGGAAAAAAAACCAAACATTAAACACTTCCTGCATTTGGAACATACCAGAAAACCCCCTTCCTAACTACCTGCTTCCAGGCACCTGACACCTTCTCTTACCTGACCAACGTGGGATCAGTGCTCATAAGTGATTAGCCAAGGACTTGACGTTCAGAGGAAGAAATTAGAAGGCGGATCCCAGAATTCTGGCTTTGGTTCAATTTTTGACTCATCCAAGATTAAAACAAATTCCTAATCTCTCTCATTTTTAATTCCTTGTTTACTTACTGGAATAGTAGCATCTCTATCCCAGGATCATTAAACTCAGATTAATGATCATTTGGAGGCCTTCTGAAGGATGCCTTTTGCCCAGTGCACACCTAAGGCCTGACACCTTGTTAGTACTAAACCGAAGGACTCAAGATGGTGGTCATTAGCCTGGAGCAACAGCCGGATTAGAGGAGTGGGGCAGTGCTCAGAGATCCTGGGTGGGTGGTGGCATGAGCACAGCCCTGCTGTTGGCCTGTCATGACCCCCTGGAGGCGTCTGGCCCTGCTTGAGCAGATCACCTGTGGATGTCATGTACCAGTGGTGTCACCTTGCTGGGTTAGCATTGGTGTTGTGTCAGTCATCCAGTTGTCTAACCTTGTCTGTAGAGTAAAATAAAAAAAAAAAATCATCAGAGACACTTAAAGCTAACCAAGGGTTACAGTGGGCCTATAATTTCTCTCCACTTTGCACCATATTTATCAGTGACTTGAAAAAAGTCATGTTTACTGGTTCTGGAAGTCATATTCTACATTTTTAACTAAATTTGACTCAATGTTTAAAATTTACCAACTTTTTTTCTATATGACTTCTTTTTAGACCTCTCTTTTCTAGTCCTTGGCAGTGAGGGTGAGGCAGTAACAGTTTGTCCAGCTGATGTAGTTTTCATTGCAGGATACCAGGGAGAAGCTGAGTGAACTCCTTGTGATTTGAATCCCCCTTTTGTGCCTAGGTATCATCCATGCAGCAGAAGAGAAGGACTGGAAAACAGCGTACTCTTATTTCTATGAGGCATTTGAAGGCTATGACTCCATTGACAGCCCCAAGGCCATCACAGCACTGAAGTACATGCTGCTTTGCAAAATCATGCTCAACACGTAGGTGCCTGAACTGAAGGGACATGGGAAGGGGCTGCAAGAGGGAATGGGGGGGAGGGCAGGGCAAGAGAAACAGGGTTAACATGCCCTCAGCAGCTTCTATTTTTGCTTAGTCCATGCCTGCCTAGTGGTAGGTGTCCAAAGCTGTTACCTAAACCCATTCTGCGAAGTTTTTCTCACATGGTGGATGCCTTGCCCTAAGAGGCAGCTGAGCATTGGGTAAGGGACAGCACTGAAGATTGAGTCCAATGGCTTGAGTTCAAGCACTCATTCTCCCCTACTCTGAGCCATGGGTTCCTCCTAAGTAAAATGAGAGGGGCTGGTCTAGATCAAACTTTGTGATCTCAGGATTCCTTTACACTGGTAAAAATTATTGAGGATCCTCCCCCAAAAGAGTTTTGTTTATGTGAGATATCTATAGATATTTACCATATTAGAAATTAAGTGTCTTTGTATTATGAAAATAGTTTTGACCTCATGGACTCCCTGAAAGGGTCTTGGGTTTAGAGGTCTTCAGACCACACTCTGAAAATGTCTGGTGTAGATGATCTCCAGGGACCATTTGAGCTCTGAATTCTGTAATACTGGTCTGGGCCCAGCTCAGTTGGGTTGTTTTCCAAAAGTTGTGGGCTCACACCACTTGAAATGGAGATAAGGAGAATATGTAATAGAGAATAAAGTATGATAGCTGGTTAAATAATGTTACTGAACAGTTCCAAGAGACTACCCAAATGTTTTGCTGTACTGAAATTTAAATTTTTTTTTTTAACGTTGAAATATCATTTGGGACTAAACACTTCATTTTATAGGGATTTTGATGTAATCGGATTTGACCTGTATCTTACTTTTGTTTTTTCCAAAGCTTCTGTCTTTGTAACAGTGCAGTGAGAAGTCGTCATAAAAATCTAGGGGCTTATTTGCATATGTAATGAACAAGTTGGATTGAGAGTCTAGGGCTGGCTCTGTTCTGGAGTCTAGTCTTGCATCTAGGGCTCAGGGAGAACCCCGGTTCAGATAGGATCGACAGGCAAGTGACCCACTAAAAGGTGTCTCTTTTTTTCCTCTAGGCCAGAAGATGTCCAAGCCTTAGTGAGCGGGAAGCTTGCACTGCGGTACGCAGGGAGGCAGGTAGGAAAGACATTTTGTGTTCTTGGTGAGCCCCCTCCGAGGCTCGGAGCTCAACTAACTGCGTACTCGGTTGGGAAGGCTGAAAAATGTGGTTGGTGCTGTGTTCTCTTATTCCCCCAGCAACTCTTTCCTTCCCCACCAATCTCAAGTCATTATGACTTTCTCTTCAATTCTTGTCCAGAGTCTGTTGTGATTGTAAGTGCGAGTAAGCACTGGGGTCTTGAAACAGGCACATGTAAGATGAACATTGGCCCCAGGCCAGGCTGGTCACCGTTACCCGACTCTAGCCTTTAGCCCGGATGGCCTGGTCGTAGTATCTCTGTGTTCAGCCTGTTAAATTGTGGGTGACCCCAGAGTGATCCAGCATGCTGCAGAGTCCTCACTGATGCTGCCTTGATCCCATGACTCGGTGCATTAGGATTACTGTGTGTTGCATCCCCCTAGAAATAATGCTGCTGCCGGCGCCACTCGGGGAGCTGTTGGTACAACTTAGTCTGTACCTTTTTGCTGGGTGTGGTTAAAAAAAGAGGGGGGACACATGCTCTTGGTTAAAGTAGCTTAATGCTGGAGTAGGGATGAATCATTCTCTTGAAAGGTGACATCCCGGTTTCTGTTAAAATTGTGCTCTCTGGTCTGCTTCTGCGCCTCCCCATCCCCCTACTTCCATCTCCTTTGATTTGAGCGAGCCTTTCTGTCCTTTTGGGTTCCAAAGACAACTGGGACAGCTGAAGGTGATCTGTCGTAGGGAACACTTAGCTCTCTAGGGAAGCGACGATACCATCAGAAAGAACCTTCCCTCTTCTCCACATAGAACCTTAATCGACTTGACTTTGAGAGGCGCTTCCAATGTCAGCCACAACCACACTCTTTATTATAGTGGTGAAAGCCTCACCACACTTACTATTTATCGGCAGTAAACCACAGAGATTCAGTGTAATGGACCGGGCATGTCCTCTTCGGTTTCTCTAGCTCTCCTTCTCTCCCTTTCTCCTCTCATACACACACCCACACTCAGAAGAGATGGGCAAAGATTGATAGAGTGAGCTTCTTGGCGGGTCAGGGGCTTCAGGGCAAAAAATTTAAGAGTCATTTTTAACCTTTTCATGAAAAGTAACTTCCCCTTTCTTGTGTATGAGCTTTCCACTGAGAATAAATACTTTCTGACTTGCCTTATGGGTGGGTAGGTGGTTGCCTTTAACACCTAACAGCCTTTAAGACTTCCTAGAATAAGAATGTTATGGTGTTACAGGTAACATAAATATTCACTTTTTAGCACTGGACCTTGTTCATAGTGGATTTCTTAGTTGTGACAGCTCACCCTAAGTCAGCCTCCCAGTACCTTGTCTAGCAAGTAGGGTAGCACCAGTAATGTTCCTGGCTCTGGACCAAACCCAGAATTCACTCTGTCTCCAAGAGTATATGTGGTGTAAATCTAGAAGGCACATGTAGAATAAGGACAATCTTTGGGGAGCAGCCTGACCTCTCAGTCCCTGGGGATGGTCTTTGGTTGATTGGCAAATAAACTGCTAACTCTGCTAAAAGAATTGTTCCTATTTTTAGCTCTGTCTATTCATTCATAAGTCTCCCAAGACCGTTGATCATGGGAAACTAGTGGGCCTGTCATTTGTGTTCTTAATTATGCTGAGGTCAGTGTCAAGTTTCTCTTATTATGCAGGTGAAGAAAGCCAGATTGAATGTTCTGTCTTTGTAGTCAAAATTTGTATGGAAATCACACTGCCAAAAAGAACAGAAGGGGAAAACACAAGAGATTTGTGTTTGGATGAGTGTGTGAGTGTGCAAAAAGATCACCTTGGCTCTTTCCTTCTTGTTTGCAGACAGAAGCATTAAAATGTGTGGCTCAGGCTAGCAAGAATCGATCGCTGGCAGACTTTGAAAAGGTGAGCTCATGGGTAGTACCAGACTGGGTTAAGAGATGGGCATGGACTTGAACAGCTAGGTGGCACAGTCGATAGAGTGCTGGCCTTGGAGTCAGGAGGAGCTGAGTTCAAATCCTACCTCAGATCCCTACTAGCTGTGTGACCCCTGGGCAAGTGATTTAACCCTGTTTGCCTCCATTCCTTCATCCATAAAATGGGCTGGAGAAGGAAATGGCAAAACTACTCTACCATCTTTGCCAAGAAAACTACATGGGGTCATGAAGAGTCGAACATGACTGAAAAACAAAAAAAATGGACTTGAAAGATTGCAGCAGAAAAGAAAGTCAGACTGTCATTTG
Organism: Vombatus ursinus; assembly: GCF_900497805.2. Lineage (NCBI taxonomy): Eukaryota > Metazoa > Chordata > Mammalia > Diprotodontia > Vombatidae > Vombatus > Vombatus ursinus. The sequence continues at coordinate 29,298,753 of NW_020954546.1, forward strand.
ATAATTATGCATCAATTGGCATCCGCCTCTAGGTTTGCTATCCTGAAAGAAACCTGGGAGGCACCATTATGATGCCAATACGTTTTCTTAAATCCAGAATTTAAAATTTCTCTTGCCCAGAGCAATTAATGATTTAAGTGGAAGTAATTTGCATTTTTTTCTAAATAATAAATGCTCAAAATATTTTTCTTAGAAGAAACTAAGCTTTGCTGTGAAAAATCTGTTGAAGTAAAGAATGTCTCAGGCATAAGCTAAGCCTTCCTGCTCTGTTTCCTTTGGCCTCAGTAATTATCTTCATCACCTCATGTGGCCCCTTGTTAAATCTCTTACCTCCAGAAAGTGCTTGGCCCATTCCTTGTATGGATAAAAGAAGAAATGTTGATATTTGAACATAGGCAGAAAGAAGCTGTGAGCCTCAGAATGAACTCCAGTGCATCCGTATACACATTCCATAGCACAGCGTAGAGAGGCAGCCTCTGAGCCAGAAGGGCCTGGTTTCCAGATCCCACACCCTGGAGCACTGGCTGTGTGACCCTGGACAGTCACCTGACTGCTAGTGCTCCAGGGAGGGGCTGGCTCACCTGCATTGGTGGAGGATCTTTCCTCTCTTTGGAGTTCTTTGTGCCAGGGCAGTCAGGCTCAGACGCTTAGCCCTATCCACATAAGGTGGTATTATGTACACGAGCTTCCCATGTCATAAGGAACTGCAGTTACTGGCCTTGAAAAGTTGGCTGAGACCCATGAGCTCATTTCACTTTGATTTAAGCGCTTACTATTTGCTAGGCACTGTGCTGTGTCCTGGGAATAGAAAGACAAAAACGAACCAATCCTTGCCCTCAGGGGGCTTACATTCTGTCGGAGTGGGGAGACATCATGTCCACGCTAAGTATATACACCAGTACAAGAGAATTTGTTGGGAGGCCTGCACCTCGCATTTCTGAAGGACTGTCCCCCACGGTCATTGTCTTTGGACTACTCAGAGGCCACTTCACACCCCACGGGACCCGCAGGTGGTGATGATCTTTGCCATTCTTTGTTGCTGCATTTCTCCTTAGGCACTGACAGATTACCGGGTAGAACTCCGGGATGACCCTATTATCAACACTCACCTGGCTAAGTTGTATGATAACTTATTGGAACAGAATCTGATCCGCGTGATTGAACCCTTTTCCAGAGTCCAGGTAAAACTCTCCTAAGGGCAGCAGGCAGCTGAGGGGCCGGGGTGGGTGGAAGGCTGGCATGGAGGGCAGGCCTGGATAGCTCTCAGCCTCCAGCAGCTGCCAGGGCTCACAGACTCACTGAGCCACTGATGAGAGCTCTTGGGCTTGTCCTGATTGGCTTACCTTCTGAAGGGACTCTGATGGCTAAGGGAAGTCACTGACTGTATCACTTGAAGAAGAAGAGGATGGGAAAGGGTGATGTGAGGTCAGACGGCTGCAGAGAGATAGAGAGGCTTCTGAGGACTCAGTTAGACGTGACGCCCTGGCTGGCTGGATGTTTGAGTGTTTGGGGCGTGATGTCCTGGTTTCTTAAGAGCTATAGTCTTCATTGCTACCTTTTGGTTAGCACTTGCCGTACAGTGTGAGGGCGAACCCCTGCACATGAACAATTGCGGTGCCCAAGGCCTTCCTCTCCTTGTTCTGAAGTGAGGATAGTTTTACTTGTCTGGGGGCTCCTCTCCCCTTTAGTCAGTCAGTCGCAGCCCAGAAGGTAAGGGAGCCCTGAGTGGGCCTAGAACAGTCCTAGGACAATACAATTCTGTAGTGTTCTTGGAAGATGAAAAAAATAGAGCTGTAGAGAGATATACTGAATCAGTGCTGTCCAGTTTCTTCCTCCATCCCCCTTTCCTGCCTTGTTTTGGTTGAAGGCACACATTTCTTCTTAACTGTTGCTGCCTTTGCCTTTCCTTTTAGATTGAACATATATCCAGTCTCATCAAACTCTCTAAGGTAAGTTAGTTATGTGGAGTCCTTCTGAAGCCCTGTGGGAGAGGGGCTGGGGAGTGAGAGGGGAATGTGCCATTTGTGCCTGCTTGGTCCTTCCTTAGAAGGAGGCAGCTTCTCTGTCCTGATGCTGAGGCCTGGAGTTGGCTTTGGCCCTTTCCATTAGTTCTCATATACAAACCTGGGCTATCTGGTTAGTGTCTGGAGACTCGTCTCCTTAATTCTGTGCTTCGATTTTAGGCCGACGTGGAAAGGAAACTGTCACAGATGATTCTTGACAAGAAATTTCATGGTGAGTGAGTGAACAGTTAGTTGGGGGAAAGGGGATGGGAAGGAGTAGAAGGGAACATGTTGTGATCTGTCAGTTTCCAGGTTGTTCCTCTCTGTGTCTGGGCCCTACCTTGCCCTGGGGCCCTGCAGCCCAGCCTGTGGTCCTCACTTGAGGACTGTTGCTACTTAGAAACGAGGCTAGGGCACTTCTCATAAGAATAATAGCAGCTAACATTTATAAAGTGCTTCAAAGTTTCAAAAGCACTTTCTTTATATAATGTTACTTCATTTGGTCCTCACAACAACCTTGCAAGGTAGGGGCTATTACTACTTAGCAAGTGTTCCCTGTGCTTTTTGAGAGGTATATATGCCTCAGCCTCCCCTGAGTAGCAACAGTTGTGGTGTATCGAATGTTGGATTCCCCCCCCCCCCCCCCACACACACACCCCCAGCATCTTATGTTCTCTTTGGCTCTCTGGTGGGGAGGCCTTGTCTTCTTGAGTATTGACAAGAAAGGTTCAAGGCAATATTGGTCTTAAGGCAGGGAAGTCATTATAAACTGCATGGAGATTGGGGAGATTTCTGAGGTGGAGGGTTACAGTTTTAGCTGCCTAAGTTGAAGAGGAATTTGGCATAAAAAGCCAGAGCCCTAGCTTCAGCCCCTCCATTAATGTGCCCCAGCATCACCTGCAGTCCTTGGTGAGGCAGCCTGGCCTAGGAGAGGGCTGGCCTTAAAGCCAGGAAGAGCTGGGTTCAAGTCCAGACTCTGAGCTGCGTGGGCTGTGTGACTCTGGGCTAGTCACTTCCAGGCTCCCTGGAGATTATATGTGATAGCAAAGGTGCTGACCTGCATTGAGAAGGGGAATTCCCTGTACCAGTGCAATCAGAGACACAGTCCGTAAAGAGTGGCAAGTGCTGGTGTCCAGTCTTTTGTGGAGAAAAGATATGAGAGAAGTAGGAGTGGCCAGTAAGTGTACAGTCCTAAGATGTTTTACAACCTGAACATTCAAGAATGGGTCAGGTTAGTTTGTAGATCAGTAAAGATTCAGCGAAGAGGAGGGTTTGTGGTGTGATCTCTGAGCACAGGGTCCCACAGGTTTTTTTGCCAAGGCCACGGTTAGCTTCAGCATTGTTTTGAATAGACTGTAGTCTTTGACTCGGTACTCTCATTTTTTACTAATTTCGTGAGACTCTGAATGTGTGTGTGTGTGCTTGATTAGTAAATTCATCAGGAAGGCCAGTGTGAAGGGGATACATGTGTGTGTGTGTGTGTTTCTCTCCCCATTTCTGGAGAAAGTAGAGGTAATTAATCTGATAATGTTGCAAATTCCCCATGATGGACCTTCTTCTTACGGTAGATGCCCTTGTTGTCTCTTTCCTGCAGGGATCCTGGACCAGGGGGAGGGAGTCCTGATTATTTTTGATGAACCTCCAGTAGATAAAACGTACGAAGCCGCTCTGGAGACGATTCAGAATATGAGTAAAGTAGTGGATTCACTCTACAACAAAGCCAAGAAACTGACCTAGGTGAGTGCAGGCTCCGGGACCAGGGCGAGCGACAGTGTGCTGTCTTCTGCCTGTCAAGACGAAATGCCTCCTCCTTGTGCCCCTGCGGCTTCCCCGATTGACACTGCTCTGTCTTCTCTTGCAGAGTTGGATTTGGTAGCTGTCGTTTGGAGAGTGTGTGTGGCAGGAGAGTGAAACCTTTGGGGAAAATGCTAGGAGATTTTTTTTTCTTTTTGTTCTACTTTTCGCTCGGAAAGTTTTTAAATTTCCTCATTCGGTGCATCTGTATTCCAGCCGATAGGTGTGCCAGTTTCCATGTAATCTTTACTGGCCCAACTTGGGAGTGGGGAATATTGTTTAAAAAAAAAAAAAGAAAAAAAAGAGGTTATTCTAAATAAAAAGAAAAAGGCTTACACTACCTAATAGCTGTGCTCTCTGCCTCCTGGGAGAGGGCCACGAAGGCGGGCATCATGGCCGACCACCAGGGTACAGGCTCCATCCGCCGGGCTGTCTCTCTCTCTTCTTGTCAATTGGATATTTGCTGACCGTCCAAAGCAGCCAACTTTATATTCTGTTTGTACTGAACCAAAACAAACGACGGTGTGTGTAGACTGCTCTTTTCTTTTCTATTGGAAATGAGGCATCTCAGTGTTCTTTCCCCTGCTGTGCTCCCCCCCTCCGCTTGGTCTCCCAAGAACGTGGCTCCAGCACCCTGGCCTGAAGGGCCTGGCAGCTCCAGTTTGTGGGGCCTGGAGCCGACCTCCATCACGGCCACTCAAGGGATCATTGCAGGCCCTCCAGACCCCTGGGGCCTGCTGTGCATGTGGCTCTTACTCTTTTTAAAACTCGAACAGAAAACTAGACTAGACTTCAGTGTTTTAACGGCCCCCTTTGCCCCTGGCGTACCCCAAACCCCAGTCAGTAGTGGAGGCTGTCAGATGTCTCCTCCTCTCCTTCCCCTGGCAGTCTCCGCGTGGAGGAGAGAGGCTGTTCTGAAATCGACCAGCTTCTCTCCATGTCTTCTACTCCCCTTTCTCCTGCTGTCAAATGGATTTATTCCTTTTTTAAAACAATGAACATTGGAAATGAGACTGTGGGGGTGTCTTTAGGGCTTTTCTTTTTCTTTTGTAACCATTTGGGGGGGTGGAGTGGGGGTGGGGTTTCAAATGACCTCATGTCACCCTCCCAGGGAGCTTATTTATTTACCTCTAAAAAATCAAAATTGGTGGGAGGCGGAGCACTGTATTCCAGCATGTTTTGTTTTATGATGAGATTACTCAGCAAGGTTTTAATGCCATTTGGGCAGTGTAAGCTTCTGCATCTTTGTTGTGCTGAATTCTCTTATTCTTCCTCTCATCTTTCTTACCTGTGCCCATTTTCTCTCTCTGGTCTAATCTCTTTTCATCTCTTCTGCCTCCCCCTCTCCTCCTCCTCTCTCCTTCTTTCCCTCTCTCTCTCTTTCCTTCTCTTTCTCCTACTTTCTGGCCCTTTTTCTCACCCAGATTTTCTTAATAAATTTATATTTTGTAAAAGGATTTTGTTGTACCCAGTTTTGCATCTTCACTTAATCTCTGACTGGCTACATTCCTTTCTCCATCTTCCTGTCATTCCCTGCCCTCCTCCCCCTTTCCGAATCATTTCTTTTTGTTCTTAACATCACCCCTGCCCTTTCCTTACCAGTCCCTATCATGTCCAGTCACTGTTTTGGTTTTGGCACCATCAATATCAAATGTACAAACGGTTCTTGCTAACCAACACCAGGTATATCTGATGTTCAGATGAGTTCCAATAAAAAGAATTTTTTTTTCAACCAGCGTCATTTCTTGAGTGTTGGAAACCCAGAGTGCCTTCTGGGCATTCTGAATCCCTGACACCCCTGGGTGTCTGGATGGGAATCTTGGGTCCTTGGCATTATTCTGATTAGAAAGAGATAGGTTTTTTCTGTTAATAGGAAGGGTTCATGGTGAGATATTCAGCCCAAACTGGGGTGTGGGGAGTAGCTTCTAAACTGAAATCCAGGATTTCCAGGATGGTAAGCAATCTTTGCATCTTGAGAATCCTGTAAAGCAATATTTCCCAACCTGGGTTAGCCACAGAACACTCTTGATAGGACTTGATAGGGCTTGATAGAATACAGAAATCTGAGTTCTGAGGTACTGGGCACTTTGGAGGTGAGGGTGGGTGTGGTTGGGGAAATTTTGGGGCAAAATGGAGGAAATTAAGCCTGTTTTCATACTGAAAAATTGGCACATGTCAAAAAGCATTTTCGATATGTAATTGCATGTTAGAAACATTTTAAATGGGAAATAATCATGCGTCAAATATTCTTGTGTAACTCCATTCACTTTTTTTTTTTTTTTTTTTGGAAATACTCTAAATGGACCTGGTGGGGTGGATGTAGGATGTCAGGTCAGTTAATTTTCACAAATACAGAGTATCAGGTATCTTATAGGCTAGTCTTAAGTTCCCCTATCCCCGTGTCAAGCCCCTAGCTTTCCTCATTCTTTGTTCATCACTTTCCTCCCCCATGTTTGACCTTTAAGGGAGTTGGGAAGCAACTGAAGCTTTTGTATCCGGCTCAACAAGCCCTGTTCCTTTGGGGCCTACAGGAGAAGGCTGAGGCCAGACTCACCTGTAGTCCAGGGGCTCATTGTGAAGGTCAGGCAAAGAAGATGCACGTGGTTGCCTTTAGGGGACAAGGAGGCCAAAACAGCCAAGCCATGTGGTCCCCTGGATACACGTGGTAGTTTCGTGATGTGTTGCTTAAAAGAACCACTAGATGTCGCCCTAGGATCCCATTAGGAACAAAGACTGGTTTGCTCTTGCTTGCCTTTACTGGCCAGGTAGGGAGGGCTAAGGGGCATGAAGGATGGTGAAGGGCTTCATTCTTCCCTGATTCATGGAGATGAGCCTCGGAGATCTTGCTGTGCTGGGCTCTTAGGATAGGGAAGAGAAAAGCAGGACAGCCAGAGCATTCTGCTGTGGGGTCTTTGGTCCAGAGATTTCTGGCTGCATTGTGACTCTTGTTACTTTTCCTAATCTCTCACACACACACACACAGACACACACACACAGACACACACACACACACACACACACACACACACACACACACACACACA
>NW_020954546.1:29305603-29308820 GCF_900497805.2 Vombatus ursinus
CACACACACACACACACACACACACACACACACACACACACACACACTCTGAGCTGGTACTAGGTGAGGTTAATTGAGGGGTATAAAAACCGTAACAGAAGAGGGTCAGATGTTTGGCCGAGGTGGTGGAGGTGTGGTAATGTAAAGACTTCTGGACTTGGAATCTGAGAAGGCTTGGGGTTTGTGAGGATTTGCTTTTACTACTTGACTATCACCTGTGAGACCTTGGAGAAATCACATCAATCTTTTGGGGCCTCCCTTTCTTCCTCTGTAAAATTACTGGATTTTAGAACATATCTAGGGTCTCTTCCAGATCTAAATCCTGTGATCCTTTGAAGGCAGTCACTACAGTCTGTTCCAAAGGTGCTAAATCTTAGTGGCACAGTGGATAGAGCACTGGCCCTAAAGCCAGGAGGACCTGAGTTCAGTTTTGGCTTCAGACACATAACACTAGCTGTGTGACCCCTGGGCAAGTCACTTAACCCCACTTGTCTAAAAAATAAACAAACAAAAAAAAGTGCCAAACCTTTAAAACTACACAGACTTTTGGGGGCACCCTATAGAATGGCTACAATCTCACTATTAGGAGGGCAGGAGTGGGGCTTTTTTTTGTAGGCTGCGAAGGATGCCTATTTGGAGAAGGCACAGATTCAGCCAAAGGATGCCTCATTCTCATAGGTCAGGATGTTACGGGACTTGAAAATGTCAGGAAAACAGTCATGATATGTTTAGGGGCTTGTGAAAAGGAACATTTTCCCAAGGTGCATTGGCCCCCTCTAGCTTGGGGAACTTGGAGTAAGTCACTTCTCATTAAGCCTCAGTTTCCCTATGGGTAGAATGAGGGGTTTGGACCAGATTACTTATAAGGTATTTTCTAGTTCCAAAATTCTGTTCACATCTTGATCTCAGCTGAGTGTTTTCACCCTTGACTACCAAATCTTTACCTCAAAATTCAGGCTCCAAGGTGAAGTAGATTCAAATTTAAGGGGTTGCCAAGAAAGGATCCCAGTTACTGGTTTATGGGAGGAACAGTTGATGGGGTAATGCTTTTATTCTTTCTTCACTTTCTGCTAAATGGAAAGCCCTGTGTCATTTGGGACTGTTTTGGATATATCCTTCCACACAGTCTTCAGTTCATGTGTTTATGATTTTTAAAAATGTCAGTAAGAAACTCATTTTTGATTTGGAGGAGGGGCCCTGGGGTTTGGTATTTATGAAGTAAAGAGAGACAGATCCTGGTCTTGTGTGTTGCTGGTGGAAAAGGGCGGGATGGGGGTGGGCTTGTGACTTCATTAGTTTTAGGAAAGTCCCTCCACCAATATCACCAACTTGGTCCTCTTTTTTTTTTTTTTTTTTTTTGGTGAGGCAATTGGGGTTAAGTGACTTGCCCAGGGTCACACTGCTAGTAAGTGTCAAGTGTTTGGTCTGAGGTCGAATTTGAACTCAGGTCCTCCTGACTTCAGGGCCAGTGCTCTATCCACTGCACCACCTAGCTGCCCCAACTTGGTACTCTTAAGAGTTACCTAGAGCAAGCTAAGTAATGCCCGGGGTCACAAAGCTAGTGTGTCTCAGAGTACTTGAACTGAAGGCTCTTCAACAGGCAAGGCTGGCTCTCGATATTATTACATTACCTCTCAAGAACATAGAAACACCACGGTGAGCTCAAAGTCTTAAAACTCCTGTATTAGAACCTCATGTCACTTTCACATGGCCAAGGCTCAGGGCTAGCTTCTTTGCAAAAATGGTGCGCTTTCACCCAGGTTTTAGTTCCTGAGTGCCAAGGCTTGGCTCTGTTCCAGTATGTGGTATAGAAAAGCTAACTTTGTACCTGACCCCTGTGTGAACTGTTCCTCAAACCACATGGAGCCTCCTCTGGTTTGGCTGAGGCCCTGTCCTAGTGTGAGCGACAAGGGATGCTCTGAAGAGACGAACAACTCCGGAGAAGAATGTGCTTTATTTGTAAGGTCATTAATTTAGGGATGGAAGGGACCTTAAATGAGTTTAGTACCCATTATGTGAGAAGCCACAAGCCAGCTGCTCTGTGTGTGTGTGTGTGTGTGTGTGTGTGTGAGAGAGAGAGAGAGAGAGAGAGAGAGATCGATCGATGGATCGATCGACGAGTGGCCCAAGGATGGTCTATTGTCCATTGTCTACAGACCTGCCTGCCTAAATTCCGAGGGGCTTATAACAAGGGGGACACACGTCAGCTCTTGCTTCTCTAAGTTGCAGAGGGGTCATCGATTCAGAGCTGGGAGGGTGCTCACCCATCATCTAGCTTAGCTCCCTCCTTTTAAAGACCCGAGAGATTTGAAGGCACCCGGGCCCTCTTTGAATCCATCCAATGCCCTTTCCCGAAGCACAGGTGTTATGTCGGTGATATCACCAGTGATGGAAGTATTGAAAGGTTTTTTTCTTTTGTTTTTGAAGAGGTCACGAGAAAGGAAAACCTAGTACAAAAGACTCCAGCGCCGGGAGCCCGGCTGTCAGCCAGATGTCCTCCTTCACTAACCATTAACGATCGCCCGCCCGGCTGGCCCCCCCGCCTGGCTGGCCCCGGAGGGTCTGGAGGTGACTTGGGTGGGGAGAAGGGATCTAGCGGCCTGTGCCGGCTGCCGGCCCCCGCCTCCCGCCTCCCGCCTCCCGCCTCCCGCCCCGCTTGGTGGGGGCCGGGCCATCTTGGGGTAAGCAGCGCTAGGCGCGGTGACTGGCAGCTCCGGCAGGCGGGGCTGCTGCGGGAAGACTGCGGGGAAAGGAGCCCGGCCAAGGTCCGGCGGCGGCTCCCCGAGGCGGAGCCCCTAAAGCCGGCCGAGGGGCGTAGGCCAGGGGCAGCGCCCTCCGCGGGCGGTCGGTCGGGGTCCCTCGGGCTCCGCCTCGGGTGGGAACAAAGGCGGCACGTGCGTGGGCGGGGCGGGGCGGGGCGGGGTCTCCTCGGCCGCGGTCCGGGAGCTGCGCGATTGACAGCCCCCGGGACCCCGAGGCCGATGCGGCAGCAGCTGCTGCCGGAGCTGCGACGGCGGCCAGGGGCGGGGAGAGGAGGCGGAGCTCGGGGGGCGGGGCCGGGGCGGGGCCGGGGCCGCGTGCTGCTGCCGCCACCGCCGCCGCCCCCGCCGCCGCCGCCGTCGCGGGTGTCTCGGGATTCTGAAATGGAACGCGGACACTAGAGGCGCTTCCTCCGGCTCCGGCTCCGGCTCCGGCTCCGGCTCCGGCTCCGGCTCCG
>NW_020954546.1:29313820-29352254 GCF_900497805.2 Vombatus ursinus
GGGAATTGGCAGTTGATTCCCTTGGCCTCAATCTCCGAGGAGGGAGCGACTCCCAGGGAAAGGAGGGGACATAATTATACTGGTACAGTCTCAGTTCCCTGGGCTTTGATATTTGAGGCAAGAGGGCTTGAATGGAGAAGCAGGATCTCCAAGTGAACAGGAAAGCAGGAAAGGGGTGTGTCTGAGAGATTTGACCTGGAGCCAAGTGGGAGTGAGGGGCACCCCCATGGCTAAGCAGCTGTTAACAAGGTTTAAGGGCTGGCTCCACTCAGCCTGATGGGGGAGGAGGGAGGGTGACACTTGCGTCTGTCTCCCATTCTGACACTGGGGTCCCTGCTCCAGGTGCTGTTTGCTTATGCTATTTCCTGCTTCCCAGGGAATTCTCTGTGTGAATCGGGTTTGAATCTTTTTGCTATGGCCCTCCTGGGTCTGTCAGTTCCATTCAAGTGATCCTTGTGAGACAAGCTAAGATCAAGGTCTGGGAGTCTCACTAAGGCCCCATAAGCTGGCAATGTCCCATTGGAGACCTGGAAGGTTTCAGGACCTGTGATCATGGTCACATTTCAAATCCTGATAGCAAAAATGGGGATAAAGAAAAGCCCTGCTTTTCTTTTTCCCAGGTTCTAATAGCAATCATCTGCTCAAAGTCAGATCTGTCCTTCCAACATTTCAATGAAACCATCTGCCCATACCTCAGGGAAAAGAACCGAGGTAGAATTAAGAACCTTCTCATCTTTTTTCCTGCGGGCCCAGCTCCCCGGTGGTGGTGGGTAACAGCAGCAACTGAGGAACGCCCCTTCCCCTCAGCATCTCCACTCTGGGCGCTAACACAGCTGGATGGCAATGATGCCCACATCTGAGAGGCGCAGGAGAAGGCGTTTCCTCTCCCACTGCCTGCCAGTCAGGGAGCTGTGTTGGTCTTTTGTCTGCAAAGCTACTAGGCTTTCCCAAGGCGATCCTCATTACTTCATATAACCAAGGGAGGGAGGCTAGGCACGTGTGTCCTTCTTTCTGGGAGGGAAGGAGTGGCATTGAGTTCCCTACTGGGCATAGATTACCCTGCTGGTTCTGTGGCAGACCTAGGAAGACTTTTCAGCTCATTCCAGCCCCTTCCCTCTCCTCTCCCCTGCCCCCCCCTCCAGATTTTCTCCTTCAACCTCATAAAGTTTGATTTATTTGCTTCTCCTGCTTTCCCTTTGTGCCCACTTTGCATTGGTGGGGGCTGCAAGGTGGTGACTTGGACATTCTCCAAAGCCTTTGGTGGTGTTCTGGGAGAAGGGCATCTTTCAGATGGGTCGTTGCCACAGAATAAAGGATAAGGAACCAGAAAGGGCCCATTCAGAGGAGAGGCCTCAGCAAGGTGAAAGAAAGACAAGCTTCTGAATTTAGCACTATCTTTTATCTTTTCATTTAAACGCCCCAGACCAATTCTCCATTTTATGTAACCTGCCTTGCGAAGTCCTTCGGCCGACCCGGAGCTGGCCAGCTCCCGGAGGGTCAGTCTGGATTACTTCATTTGTTTTTGTAGCCCCAGTGCCTGGTACACAGTAGGTATCTAGTAAATATTTGTTGATGGGGTCTTATAGAGACCCCACCCCTATCCCCATTTAAAAATGACACAGAACTAGAACAACCTTAAAAATAAGATTCAATGCTTTATTGCTCTTCGTGGTGAATCAAAATAGGCTTTGGAAATAAAGTTAATTTAATGAAAAATAGGAATATATGCACCAACAAAAAAAAACTGCATTTAATTTAATCAAGAGAAACACTTCATTACATACAATCACCATATATATCCCTTTGCTCTCCCTCCTCCTCCCTCCACCACTGCCTAGATGCCAAGGCATTATCAGAGCTCCAACCTTGCCTTGGGTCACAGTTTCCTGTGACCCCTTTTTGCAGCAGATCAGAAGCATGAGCTCATCGGACAGCCAGGTGCTCCCCTGGCCCTCATTGTGGTGGTCCTAGGCTGGGGACTCTGGCACTGGGCTGGGAGAAACAAAATGGATCTTCTGAAAGAAGGGCCTCCCTTTATTTTTCTTGTCAAGAAGAATTAAAAATAAAAATCTGAAAGGCCTCCTTCACCCCCGGCCTTGAAGATGGCTCGTTTGGCAAGTTTTAGGAGACTTTAACAAATACATAGTTCAAAGCAAGATACTTGGGTGAATATATGGAAAGGAGAGAGAAAGTTATCATCGGTCTCTTCTACAAGTATCTACAGGTAATTGGCACCACTAAGAGTATTGCTAAACTTGGTATTGGCCTATCAGGTACTTGCTATTAAAGCAGTTGTGAGAGGTTTGCCTCTATTTGCTAATGCTTGATAGATATGGCTTCTTTAATAAGATTAAAAAAAAAAAAAAGGAAGGCAACAAGGAGAATGCCAATGGGGCTCCTTGTGGGGGAATCCCATACAGTGCAAATGTAGGTGGGCACCTTTGGGGTGGCCCCCGTGCTAGGGTGACAAGGCGGAACCAAGGGAATGTAGGAGCAGGACCTCAGGTTGGGCCAAGGCCCAGTAGGCATTGGGGCCTTGCTGCTGCTTTCTTCCCTCTGGGCCACACAGGGGCACTTGGTTGTCCTTTGTGGGACCGGAGGAAGGCTGGGGGATAGGGAAAGGATCTAGAGGAAACAGGGTTAAGTGGCTAAAGAGAATCCCAAAGACGAGACCTTCCCCCCTCCCCTAATCGTCCAAGCTTCCAGGTGCAGAGTTGACTCATTCTTGCTCCAAGATGGAGTCCCCTGTTTTTTCTTTCCTTTTGAGATGCTAATGAACCATCCTTCCCTGGGCAAGCTCACACTTCAGCACTCTCTCTTTTTTTTTTTAGTGACAGGTGAGAATACTCAGCCCAGGGAAGTGCTCCTCTCTCCCGATCTGGTCACAGGTTTGTGCCACTCCCAGGACAACAGCCACTTCTTGGCTTGGCTGGCTTAGAAAATAAAATATGTAGTCTTGGGAGGGCTTTTTCCCCTGCTTAGGCCTGAAATGCATATACTTTTAGCTGGGCACAGAATGGCAAAATGGTTGCATTTCTCTACTCTAGAGATCTTTTCTTTGCCTGGTTTCATATTATCAGGCTTTGTGCAGCATGAAGGGTGGGAGACCTGGCCTGGCCAGCAGTGCCAGGATCCATCACTAATCTCTAATTATTAATTAATTACTTATTAATCTCCCCACTCTCCATAATCTTGTAATGCCACTTCCCTCCCACCACATTCATATATCTCAAAATAAGCCCAGTATACAATCAGATGTATTAAAAAAGGCTCCCAATCCCCTGAACCCCTCTGGCCCCTAACCTACACCTCTCATCAGTACTGACAAAAAGTGTTTTACAGGAAAGGCATTTGATGAAGAAACTCTCACAACAGTAAAAGTGAGGGCTGAGACAGGTTATATGTGCAATACAGAGAAGGGGATGCTTGGTTAACTAAAGAGAATGGTTTTTAGCATAACACACTTCTCCATTGGATAGGTGGTAGAGAAGGCCTCTTTGGGGTGGGGCAGCCACCCAGGTACAAGCATCACAGGCAGGTGGTACAAAGTGCAGAAATCCTAAAGCAGACCTTTTGTGTCCTGGGCTGGGAGAGCCACCTTGCCGGGAGATTCAGAACTGGGGAAGACCTTGGCTTTTGGGGTCTGAACACAATGGCCTGGTGTCAGTTGGAGCTAGTGAAAGGCAAAGCCCATGTGCAGGGCTTTTAGCCTCCCATCAAGCCTCTGGCCCCTGAGATAAGCCCCAGGCAGAGATTCCTGACAGCACAGCTGACATTCAAGTCAGGGAGATGTGAGGATCAGCGGCCCTAGCCAGGCAGGCACCCCTCTGTTCCAGGTTTGAGCAGGTTACATTCCCAGTTCTTTGGTGGTGTTCTCTAAAGAACATCTTTTTAAGATTTGGGGCTCCTCCCCATCCTTTTACAGGGTCATACCATGCTCACTAGTTAGAAGTAGCAACCTGAGCAGTCAGAGGAAGGCTTAGGTAACTCCCAACACCTTTAAGTTACTTGTGAGTTGCCAATGTGATTTGGTTGTTAGCCTTGGTGCTTTGGGTGAGCCTCCCCCCTCCCCCAAGCTCTTTGGTTTCTCTAGTGGAGGTGACAGAACATTGGGAAAGAGGAAGTTGAGGATAAAAGGAAGCCAGAAGAAGAAAAGTTCCCTCTCGGGAGTGGTCATGGGTCAACGGAAGGAGGGGCGAGGGGGAGGAAAGAGGAGGTACGGTCAGAGTGCTCTCCCCGAAAGCCCATTCAGAGTTCATTTCTAGTCAGGATGCCTGAGCTACATTAGCAGGCGATTCAGCAGATTAGATTTGAATCTATTATGCTTAGCAAGGACAAAAAGCTTCCTGGGAGTCTGCTCCCTAACCTTCGGGCGCTGGGGGTGTAGGACAGCAAGCCTCTGCCGAGCTGATTGAAGCCTCCTCCCTCCCTGGCCAAGGTCTCTCTCTCTCCCTCCAGCTTGGGGGCTGCCAGCTAGTTCCCTGGCACACTGAGGGTGAAGCCCGAACGGTTCTTGGTGAAGTCGGGCTCAGGCTGGTTAATGCGTGTTTCCACGGAGACGGTGCACTTCTTGCCATGTAGGCTACACTGCACGGGGTTGTTGACATTGACTTGTAGGTGTCGTTTCTCACTGAAATGACAAAAAAACAAAAACAAAAACCGCACATAGATCAGACAGGCAGGTTTCCAAGTCAATGTTACCTCCCGTTCCAGCCTTGTAGCCTTGGCAAATCCCCGCCCTGCCAATGCTGAACAGCCCCTTTGGGGAGGAGAAGGGCCCCTGAAAGACTTGGAGGAGGCAGGTGGGTTCCCAGCAGGCCTTGGAAATGCTAACAGCCCTGGACCTCAGGGGGAGGATGAGCAGGAGGTAAGGTCAGCCACCGAGCCTCTCTGTTCAGCGATCTTCAAAGGGAATCTGGGACAGAAAGTCGCCGTCTGCCCCGCAGTCAGGTTCCAGAAAACACCCAAGGGTTAACCAAGGATGTGCGGTGATCTGGAAATTGTTCTAGCCTGTCTGATGGAACAGGAGGCTAACACCAACAGCGCATTTCTGGTGGAGATTCACACATGGGTTTTCCATCTGACTGGGACACAGCCTGGGTGGGAGCAGAGCCCTGTGGGGCTCCAGATGGCTTTTTTTCCTGGAGAGGGGAGGGGAGCCAATGTAAGGATCACTTCTACTACATACATACACATACACGCAGAACAGTCACACTCATGTCTTTTTTTGGCCAAATAATTTTGTCTCTCCCACCTCCTCCCAACTGCCTGGCCTTGCTCTGCAGACAAAAATGAGCCATGCCCATCCTTGTCTGAAGCCTCTACAGACAAGGTCCTTTTGCCCTTCCACACTGGAGCTGGGCCAAACAAATGTGGTGGGCCCATAGTTGCACAGAAAGATGGGAAGAGGTCAAGTGACCAGTAGCCCATTTTGTTTCCCAGTCCAAGACCAGGGAAATGAGCCCTGCTTCTTTCTCCCTCCTTGATTCCCACGTAACAGCTGTGCTGGGAGTTACAGATCTATTTTTTGCCGATGGTGGAGGCCCCATTGATGTTGAATTGTTGGCTCAGTCAAGCTTTCTCTTAGCCTCTGAGATGCCCCAGTTAGACTTGAGGCAGAAGAACTGAGAAAAACAGCTCTCTGTTTTGGCTACCTTCTTGGGGTACAAAGAAGGCACCTCCCCCATCACCGAATTTACTTAAGAAGCTGTCTGCTTTAGAAAAAGACAAAGAAACTTGTCAAAATGGGCTGAGACCTAATATTTGCTACTGTCAGGTAGAGGCCCAGGTGAGCCAGCTGGGGTCCTACCTTCTCTGAGATGCCCAAGGGGAGCCCAGAGGCATACAGGTCTCAGGGGCTCAGGCAGGTGACTTGGGTGGCCTTGAGTTTGCAGGCTAGGACCTTTTTTGTGTGTGTGAAGGCAATTGGGGTGAAGTGAGTTGCCCAGGGTCACACAGCAGTAAATGTCTGAGGCTGGATTTGAACTCTGGTCCTCCTGACTCCAGGGCCAGTCCTCTATCCATCTCACCACTTAGCTGCCTCCAGTGTAGGACCTCTTAAAGGCACGACCCTGACAAAAAACATTGTCTATGATTATTTGAGTGTTTTCTATATGATATCTGTCTGGGGCACATCCAAACCAGGACTTCCTCTGGGTGTTCATCTGGACTCCGGGTGCAGAGTAGGTGCGGGCCAAGCACTATGCAGAGCGACAGGGATACAAGTGCAAAGAAGGAAACAATCCCTGCTTACAATGGGCTTCCATTCTAATGGAATTAGCAAATGGTCATCAACTTGAGTCTCACCACTCAAGGCAGTCTGCTGTGGCAGGGAGCTTTGGGATAGCTCTCAAAACTAGCAAGTTTTTCCTTTTGTCAAACGGACCACTGGCTACTGGATCTTTCTTCTAGAGCCAAGTTGAATAAATCCAGTCTCTTTCCCCACATGACGTCCTGCCTTCATGGTCCCCTTAAAGCTACTTTGAGCTGGGCTAAGCATTCCCAGTTGTTTCAGTTGATTATCTCAGGCCATCCTCTTACCATCCCAGCTGCCCTCTCTTGTAGATGTACTCTGGCTTGTCAAAATCCTGCCTAAAACATGGCGCCCAGAAGTGAACAAAGTGTTCCAGTTGTGGTCAGACTAGGTCAGGGTATTAGTGGGACCTTGTATACCCTAAACATATTTATGTGAGTAGGTGAGTAGAGTCAGGAAGACCTGAGTTCAAATATGGCCTCAGACACTTATTTAGCTGTGTGACTCTGGGCATGGACAAATCTTTTTTTTTTCTTTTTGGCTTAAAACCTTTTTTTGAAAATTGAATTTCATTTTTTTTTTTCAGTTGATGAAAGTTGATCTTCTTTTCTTCCCCCTCCCCCACTGAAAAAAGAAATAAAAACAAAACTCTCTTAACAAATATGGATTGTTGAGAAAAATAAATTTTCTGGGCAAGTCATTTAACCATTGCTTGCCTCAGTTTCCTTATCTGTAAAATGGGGTTAGTAAATAACATCTACCTCCCAGGGTTGTTGTTAGCACTGAATAATATTTATAAAATTATTTGTCAACCTTAAAGCACTATATAAATGCTAGCTATCATTATAATTATTAAGGTAACACTACTATTACTAATTATGTTATTAATTATTATAGTTAACATTTATATAGTGCTTTAAGGTTAGAAAACACCTTATAACAGTGGTGGGGAACCTACGGCCTGGAGGCCACAGCTAGGCCAATTTAAAATTTAATTAATTAAATTAAAGGAATTTGTTCTGTGAAGTCTGGATTCAGTTAAAAGGCTGCACTTGAGGACCTAGAGGGCCACATGTGGCTTTGAGGCCACAGGTTTCCCACCCCTGCCTCACGCAGATCATTTCGTTTGATCACTTTAAACAGGCTAACTCCACTGAGCATCTATGATGGGGAGGATGCTGGGCTGGGTATCAAGGTGGAGACAGTGTTTACAAATAACACCTAGTTTCTGCCCTCATCAGGCTTATTGCCCAGTAGCTTTCGATATCACCCTAGGCCAACCTGGCCATTGTGATGGAGAGTCTGAGTCTGGAAATCATCGCTGGCCACTTCTGCTGTAGCCATACCAGGCCCACTGTAAGGAGCTGACCTGCTGGGAGTCACTCAGGGTGAGTGGAAGGCATCACGAATGGCGGCAAGGCTCTGCATTATCACTAAGTGGACGAGTGTTCCACTGGGTCTTGTTGAGAATACAATGATTGGAAAGTGACCAGCTCCCCAAACCGTCTCCAGCCAGATTTCTATTGGCGCTCTGCAGGCATGCCGATCAACTGGCAGTGGTTGGAGAAGAAGCCTGCCTCGTGGGATGTGTGTCTACTAGGATTTTCTGCTATCTCCCTCCCTGTGCGTGCCATGGCGGGGCAGAGGCCAGGCCAGAAAAAGACATGTGGTCCTCACTTATGGGATGTCAGGTATTTAATACTGAATGTGTTCTTGCTTCAGTCAGCTGCAGCAAAAATCTTGGCTTAGGGAGCTATTTTTAGCCAGGCCTGGCCACAAAAATAGCAAAGCCTGTCAAAGGCACTGACTCAGGCTCTTTTCCATTAGAGCTTGGAACTGGGGCCACCTGCCTCTAGACAGGTAGACTCAGGAAGACTCCAGCTTCCCCGGCTCAGTCACCAGTTGCCAAGCCAGCCATCGGCACAGGTCACAGAAGGGGAGCAATGCCTGGGGGTCCTCCAGAGCACGGGTGAATGTGGCCCCTCCGCCCTAGCCAACCTGGTCTCCCTTCCAGCTTTGCTCTGCCCCCAGGCAGCCAGTCAACAATCACTCTACACCCCTGCTCATTTGCACCTGCGGTGAATGCACTGTTTTCCTAGCCCTGGATGGCTTCCTCCTGCCTCTGCCAATTCTGGGCAATCACTTCCTTCATCATGCTTCTCGAGACTCCGATTTGGTAAGAAGTATTTCTTAGGAACTCCACCCCAACCAGAGCACGTTCTCAGCCTTCATGTAGACGATGTTATCATGGGATACTAGATGGAGAGCTGGAAGGGGTCTCAGAGGTCACCTGATCCAACCTTTGGATTTTACAGAGGAGGAAACTGAGGCCCAGAGAGGTTGTCACTTGCCCATAATCACACACATAGGAAGTGTCTGATGGAGAATTAGAACCTAGGTTCTCCAATTCTGGAGTCAGGGCTCTTCCCATTGTACCAGACTGGATTATTGGCTTACATATTACTTGGAAAGAACCATGATTTCATAATTATATATTATTAAATGTTATACATCTATATTATATATTTCATAATTATATGTTATGCATTGCTTATATATTACTTTGAAAGAATCATGATTTCATGATTATATATTATTAAATATATTATATTGTATTAATATACAACATACAAATCTATAACATATTAGAGATTTCATAATTATATTATGCATTTGCTTATATATTACTTGGAAAAAACCATTTCATAATGATATATTATTAAATATATTATATAGTTATGTTAATATACAAATATATCATATATTGTATATTATATAATTATATATTATGTGTTTACTTATATATTACTTGGAAAGGACCACGATTTCATAATTACACATTATTAAATATATTATGTATTTATATTATACTAATATACAACATGTATATTTCATAATTATATATTGTACATTTGCTTACATATTGGAAAAGAACCACAGGTTTATAATCATATATTACTAAGTACATATTATATATCAATATACAACATACAAACATACATTTCACAATTCTGTACTATGCATTTGCTCATGTCACTTGGAAAGACGTGGAGGCAGCAAGCCCTCCAGACCTTCTCCTTCTCTAGGGTTCTCCTGCACGTTTTCTCATGAATGCCCCACAGGGAACCATGGGAGGGGATCTTTCTCTTGGCTTTTTGGTACCTCAGAAGTCATGGGACCATAGACTAAGAACTTGGAGGAAGCCTCAGAAGCCATCTAGTCCAATCCTCTCATTTTACAGATGAGGAAACTGAGGTCCAAAGAATTGAAGTCATTTGCCCAAGGTTAAGCAGGTAGTGAGTGCAAAGGCAGGATCTGAACCCTGTCTCCTGACTTCAAATCCAGCATCTTTTCCACTGAGCCATGGGACAAGGGATTGTCACAACTGGTCAATTTGCTTTTCCTCCCTCTCCACCATATTTTCTGTGCCTTTTGGGTCCACTACCTTTTCCAGCCATATGTAGACTCAATGATGCTTGCACCCATTGCCTTGGGATTTTTCCTAGTTATTTGACACATGTGTGTCTTATCTTCCTAAATAGACTGTAAATTCCTAGAGAAGACGATCTCTATCTTCTTTTAATATCCTCAGCCCTCCTAATAACATTTAATATAGTAATTTGTCACATGGAAAATGCATAATTCAATTCAACATTGATTAAGCACCTACTAAGTCCAAGGGACTGTGCTGGGCTCTGGGGTTATACAAACAAAATAAAATAGTCTCATCTGTGAAAGAGCTTACATTCTAAATGCTCATAGAATGAGTGAGTTTGGTGGGAGGGCCCTGGAGGAAAAGCCACAGGGAGCCTCTTGTTTGAGAAACTTATTGGACCTTGCTCCAGCATCAGAGAGTGGAAAGAACCTTGGATTTGGAGTCAGGAGACTTAGGTTTTAATTCTGTCTCTGCTAATTTATTCCTTGTGTAGCCTTGGGTACGTCAGTCTAACCTCTTGGAGACATCTACAAAATGATGGAATTGGCCCAGATGATCTCTCTAAGGTACCTCCCAGCTCTAAATCTTATGGTCCTATGACCTTGGTGCAGAGCAGGGGATACCTTAGGCCCACTGTTGTCACAGGAGAGGTGTGGGTTTTAGTGGGAAGGAAAGGTTAGGGGTGCTGGCATGGCCTCATCCTTGGCTCCGCCCTGCTGCCACATTCCCGACTTCAACGCCAGTAGGTCTTGTGGTTTGTGGCCCACCAGTGCTTGGAGAGGATGCTTCATATTGTGGCCCAGTGAGGATTGTGGGTGGCCCCTGACTCTAGATATCTGATAGAATAATAACAATAATACTAATACCACTACTAATAGCATTTATAAAGCACTTTAAGATTTGTAAAGAGCTTTACATATGTTAACTTGTTTGATCCTCACAACAACCTTGTGAGAGTGATATCAGTATCTCCATTTTTCAGAAATGGGTATCAAATGACTTGCCCAGGGTCACACAGTTAGTAAATGTCTGAGGCAGGACTTGAATTCAGATCTTTAAGTCCCCAGCTCTATTCAATGTGATATCAAACTGCCTGGAAGAATGAAAATGAGGATGCTGTGGCCCAATGGATAGCATGCTGGCCCTGCCTTAGACACCAGTGGTGTAAAACCCAATGAATGAAAGCTGTACATGATCCAAAGTCAATCAACAAGCATTTGGTTGTGTTTACGGTGTGACAGGAGGTACTAAAAAAAAGGTAAAAACAGTGCCTGCCCTCAGTGAGCTTATGTTCTAATGGAGGATACAATACGTACATAGATAGGCTCATTCGAGATGGAAGGTTACTGGAGAGCAGCAGGCGCTAGCTGCATGGGGACCGACAACCGGGACAGGCCTCCCACAAAAGGAGGGATTTGATCTGAGTCCTGAAGGAAGCCAGGAAATCATCAGACAAAGGTGAGGAGGGAAAGCATTCCAGGCATGGGGACAGCCAGTGGGAAGAAATGCGCGATGAGTCATGTGTTCAAGGAGCTGCAAGTAGGCTGGGGGAGGAAATCATCACGGAGAGACGCAGAGTGGGAGTAAATAGGTTCTAGCACGTTACCAACAGTTTTTGTTCAGTCTTTTTCAGTCACGTCAGATCCTTTGTGACACCATTTGCGCTTTTCTTGGCAGAGATCCTGGAGTGGATTGCCATTTCCTTCTCCAGCTCATTTTACAGAGGAGGAAACTGAGGCAAGCAGGGTGAAGTGACTTGCCCAGGGTTAAACAGTCTGAGGCCAAATTTAAACTTGGGTCCACCTGACTCCAAACATAGAAATCTATCCACTGAACCACCTAGCTGCCCTTACCATCAATAAATACTTGTGCATGAAAAGTGGCAGGAAAAATGTAAATGAATGGATCATGTCATCAAAGAGAGGGCACCTATGGTGCCAGGTGCTGAGCTAAGCTGGATACAGAGAAATACTCCCCCCCCCCCCCAAATGCATCTCATCTCAAGATTAGGTTGGCCTTCCTGTGGATGTAGCCTAATCTTAGTATCATCCTTGCTAATGGCTCCCACTATTTGTGTGAATGTGTAAAGCTGACTGGTTCCTCCTCTACAGTTATTCTGAGCTCTTGTATCCTTATCCTACCAGGAGCGCCTCCCAACACCCCTAGTTTGAGAAACAGTGATTTAATCTGCAGACAGATTAAAAAAAAAAAGTTCTCTTGCATGAAATTTCACTAGTCCTCATCACCCTTGTTGATTTTATCTCCACTGCCCCCTCTTAGCTATTCTTGACCCTTTTCCTATTCCCTAGACGATAAACGTTTGTCGGAGACAAGCAGACTCAACGTCCCCTTCCTGACACACGTTTCATGAAAATCAATTATGAAGGCAACAGAAACAAGCAACAGCATTGACTAATCTTTTTCAGCATGGCCTTCTCCTGGACTTTCCCCAAAACTACTCTAAGGACTCTCTCCATTTCTCTGCTGTCTTTTATCACATGACAATTTGTCAAAGGCTGTTTGAACTCTCCAGAAATGGTTCTCTTCCCTTTCCCACAGAAATGCAGAGAATTTCCAAAACAAGGCCAGGGGAGAAGGCTGAA
The DNA here is from genome assembly GCF_900497805.2 of Vombatus ursinus. NCBI lineage: Eukaryota > Metazoa > Chordata > Mammalia > Diprotodontia > Vombatidae > Vombatus > Vombatus ursinus. The sequence goes on from NW_020954546.1 coordinate 29,326,113, forward strand.
TGATTTGCTTCTGGGCACAGCCATCCACATGACTAATGAAATCAACCTGTACTGAACAAAATGAACTAAGGACAGAATGAACTCATCTCACTGTCTTTCGGATGTCTTTCTCAATCTGGGTCCTTTTTGGTAGCTGGATTCTTTCCTTTCTTAAATTATGAAGCTGAGATAAAATAACATTCAGGTAGCTTTCAATAAGGTCCTTCGGATCTCAAAGTCGGAATCAAACTCAAAGGCCCAATCCCCTGCCCAGCACAGACATTCTTTTTCACAGTGTCTCTCACAAGTTGATATCTATCCTCTATTTGAATATGTCCAGGGATACGGACCTCAATACTACATAAGTCAGTTTATTTATTTCAACTCAGGCAGCTCTACCCTATCCCATGCCATGCCATCCCATCCCATTCCCCAAACATTAAACACCAATATTTATCCAATGAGGTCTTATGTTAGGTGGGAATAGAAGACAAAAAAGAAAGAGGATTACATGCCCTCAGTGAACTCCAGAAGGAGATAAAGACTTGCCCATGGACACAGATAAGCAAATCCAAGATCACTGGAGCGGGGAGAGAACACTCACAAGTGAGACGGGGGAGGTCTGAGGTGTCTTGGGAGCAGAGCCTGGAAAGAAGGTAGAAGTAATACTAGGGAAGGGAAGGAGGGAGTGCATTGAACACATGGGGATAGGACAGAGAGTGTCACATGCAGGCAGTAGCTAGTGCAGCAATCTGATTGCAATGTAGATTTCATGAAGGGGAGGAATGTGAAATAATTTGGAAAGATTAAGTAGGAAATAGATTCTAAAGGGCTTTGAGTACCCAGAGGAGGAGTCTGCATTTTATCCAAAAGGCAATTAAATAGGGAGCTGCTGAAGGCTCTGAAGTCACAAGACTTCATATGACTATGAAGTCATAGTTATAACTGTATTTTAGGAAGATGGATTTGGTTATTGTATGGAGAATGGACTGGAGAGGGGAGAGTCTGGACACAGAGAAAGCAATTAGGAGGCTGGTGCACAGTCCAGAGGAGAAGTGATGAGAGCCTGTACCAGTAGCACTGGAGAAAAGAGGACACATGCAAGAGATGTTGTGGAGCTGAGAAACAATAAGATCTGGAAACGGATTGGATATGGTGGTGAGGGAGAGGAAAGAGTTACTAATAATAATGATAGCTGATATTTATAGGCCTACTGTATGCTAGGCACCTGGTTTAGTCTGTCTGCCAACACATTTTACCAGGTGTGGCTGCTGCACATGCCTCAGCTGCTTGGAGCCAGCGGTGAAAGTTGGATGAAGATGGACACCAAAGGTGGACAAGCAGCTCTTACTCAGAGAGGCCCAGCGTCTCTGGGGTGAGGGCTTGCCGAATCCTTTTCAAGGTGGCTCATCCAGGTTAGCCAGGAGGAGATGGATAATTATCCAAAAGAGACTGAGGCTGGCCCTGCTCTGTAGCTTCTAGTGAGGATCAGCCCAGAGCCCTCTTGGATGATTGCCCTTTCTGGACTGTAAGCCCTGGAGGAGCTGGGAGCAGGCCTTGTTCTTAGATTCTCAGAATCCGTGAAGTTCTGTGCCCCCTTGTGCTCCACTCTGCAGGCATCCCTTGTCATCCTTACAGCCTGGATCTTTCAATCACAGTGCACTCACACAGCAGGTTGCTTTCCACAGTCCTGCCCAATTATAGCTGTCACTGGGACAGACCCAGCAGCCTCCCTGCTCACTGCAAGTTTAGCAAGGGGAAAACTGATGCGTGTGTACAGTTGGTAAATAAGGTAAGGGAGTGGCTAAGGTCACCAGGCCTCATTGCCCCAAGTTGAAGGTTGGACAGTAAGATCATGGAGGAGGGCACAGGTCCCTGTTTTAGATCCCTTGCCTTGTACTGAGTGGAATTTACCAGGCGGGGTCCATGGAGAGGATTTCTGGGCTCCTGATGCTTTCCTGAGTAAAGTATATTATTGAAGAAGCCTGTCTGGACCTGCCTATACATTCGCAAAATGGTAAGAGAATGGGCAATCCTTAAACCACAGAATTCGCCAAACATTCTCCCCTGGAAATGGAAGCCGCCGCCCCTCCCCCACTTCAGCAACTGTATGGTGGGGAGTGGGGTGCAGTAGGTACACAAAGGAAGCCTTTGGCCCCTAGAAGTCTATATGATTAATCTGCAAAGATTTTCCTTTCCTGAGAGCATCCCCACACCATTCTCCAGGCTTCTCATCATTAGGAGACAAAGTGTTTGCATAGCTTGGTCTGATAAGAAAAACAAATTAGGAGCTTCCTCTCCTTAATTTCATTCAAAACGACACTCAGCCCAGGAAGGAGTTACTTGTGTCTCTACTGGGGGCTGGACAGAAGCAGAGGCTGGTCAGCAGGCAGGAAATGGGCACACCAGGGATGTGAGACTTCATGTTACCATCTCTCCAGCTTCCTTGTAATGACATTGATCAGATCTCTCTTTAGAGTTTTTTGTTTAAAAAAAGAAAAAAAAAAGGTTTCAGTGCATTTTTGGGAGTGGGGTGTATTTCTTAGCCTTTTGGGAAAACGAGGGAGAGAGACAGACAGACAGACAGAGACAGAGAGAGAAGGGAAAGGAAAAAGGGGAGGGGAAGAAGAGAGGAAGAGAGGAAGACGGAAAGGGGAGAAAGAAGGAGAGGGAACATGGTTCCCTTTATTAGCTTGCCAATGCAAGTGACAATTACTGATCGAGCTGGTTGGGGTGTGTGTGTTTTTTTCTGTTACTAGGATCTAATAGTTTCACAAATCTGCTCCAAACCATGATGGCAGGCCACTGACCTTTATCCAATTACCTGTCCCTTCTTTTTAGATTGAAGTCACCGTTCCGTGTCCAAGAGAGGAATCAAAGGGTCAGCCCTAGATTTCTTGACACTTTCATGTAATGCGTAAAGCATAAATGTGTTTCGACATCTGTAGTGTGTCTGTGTGTGATAGCAGCCACTGCAGAGAGGGGGAAGTGGTGCCGTGTGTGGAAATATGTGGTCTGACATGGAGCTGAAGGCCCCTGCCCCAGGTGGGAAGTCGGAACTGGTCACAGAAAGAGCCAGGCGCTTTGGAAGGCCCGACCCTAGAGCAAACAGGAGGCTTACGGGTCATCTAAACCAAGGATTCTTAACATTTTTAGATGGCACGGACTCCTTTGGGAGCAGTCTGCAGAAGCCTGTGGACCCCTTCTTAGAATCATGTTCTTAAAGGCATAAAATAGAACACACAAGATTACAAAGGAAATCCATTATATTGAAATGTAGTTAGCGAAATATTTAAAAAACCCCACAAGATCATGAATCCCAGGGTTAAGAACCACTGGTCTAGTTCAACCTGTGCAGGAATAGGAATCCCCTTCAATAGCAACAGTCCTCAAAGTGTGGTCTGGAGACCCTTTCAAGGGGCACATTAGCTCAAAACTATTTTCCGTAATAATACGTCTTAATTTTTAATACAGTAAATGTTGATGGATCTAACCCATAGAAACAAAAGCTTGGCTCCCCACATTTTCTCAGACTGTTCACCATGCTTGGAACACTCTCCCTCCTCCACTCTGACTACTGATCTCCTTGGCTTCCTTTAGATCCCAACTAAAATCTCACCTTTCTACAGGAAGCCTTTCCTAACCCATCTTAATTCTAGTGCCTTCCCTCTTTTAATTATTTCCTATTTATCCTGCATATAGTTTGTGTTGTATATATTTATTTGCATATTGTCTCCCTGTTAGAATGTAAGCGCCTTGAGGACAGGGACTGTCTTTTTGCCTTTTTTGTATCCCCAGAGCTTAGCACAGTGCCTGGCACAAGGTAAGCCCTTAATAAATGTCTATTCATTGACTGATTAAGAGTTTAAAGAGGTCCTGAGAACAAAAAAATTGAGGACTATTGTATTACAACATCCTTGACCAGTGGCCATCCAGCCTTGCCTTGAAGACCTCAAGTGCTCCCATAGCAGCCCTTCCCACTTTCAGAGAGCTCCAGTTGTTAGGAATTTTCCCCCTATTATTAAGCTGAAACTGACTTTGATGTGCTTTTCCCTCAATGTTTCTAGTTCTCCTCTGGGGGCGAAGCAGAGAAAACCTAATTCCCCTTTCACAAGATGGCCCGTCCTGTTCCCTGAAGGCTTCTCTTTTGACTAAATATTCCTAGTATCTCCCATAGCTCTTTCTATGGCCTTTCTGAAGGCCCACAGGCTTTGCCAACCACGTTAGCTTCTCCTGTAGCTACTGATGGGTATGTAGAAGAATCAGGCTTTGGTCCCCTGACCACATCATGGCCCCTCTTCCTGGGACACACAACAGCTTGTCTAGCTCTCTTCTAAAATGTGGTGCCCAGACCCAAACACAATATTGCCAAGATGGACTGGCCAGGGTCAAGGTCAGCAGTTCATTAAAGTCCCTTATTCCGGTCACTTGGTTTTCGCTACTGCAGCTGAAGACTCCATTAGTCTTTGGGCTGCCAAATCACATTCCTGACCCCACTGAACAGTCTTCAGCCCTGCAGCATCTCTCTGGTTCCCGGGATTGATCAGGGGGTCACATTCTGAATGGAACTCAGGAACTATGTGGCAAAGATCTTTTGGGACCCTGGCATGCAGTCACTGAGGCCTGGTAACAACTTTCTGAGGGCAGCTAAGGTGCCCTCTTCCTAACTGATCTTGGGCGCCAATTTCCTATTAATCAGTTTTGTTCTATAGCTCTGAAGAGAAATCATTTTTCTTGTTAGACTAAACCAGAGCCTAGGAAAGGGGAAATAGTTTTTCTTTCTCTTTATCATTCTGAGCATTCTTTGTTTTTTCCTTCTGCCCCTAACATAGCTTAAACAAAAACACAAACTCCCATACCTGTTTTCCCCCTACCCTTAGCATACTTTGCAAATGTCAGTTCATTTGGGCTTTGGCCTTCCTGACCATCACATGGAGGGACATATCCCTTCTCGATCCATCTTTAGTTGTCTGCCAAGCAAAAGGCAAAAATACTTTTTATTTACAAATGAAAATTTGTTTTCCCTTTCACTGAAAGACTAGAGAACACATCTTCTATGTATGTTTTCCCAAACCCTAGTACATCCTGAACCTTCATTGGAAAGCAGCAGAGACCCACACAAAAACTCAGCAGTTTCTTGCTATGCTAAGCTCTTCCAAATTTGAGCTGACATCCTCATTGACAACAATTCACATTTAATAATTATAATAATAAAAAAACCTGTCTCTGTTCACCTCAGTTTCCTCATCTGTAACATGGGGATGATGATAGCACCTACTTCCCAGGGTTGTTGTGAGGATCAAATGAGATAGTGTTTGTAAAGTGCTTAGCACAGTGCCTGGAACAGAGCAAGCATTATGCAGGTGCTAGCCATTATTATCATCATTGTTAATTAGTGTTTACCTCAGTTTCCCCAACTGTAAAATGAGGATCATAATAGCGCCTACCTCCCAGGTGTATTGTGAGGATCAAATGTTTAGCATGGTGGCTGGCCCATAGTAAGTGGCATAGAAATATTAGCTATTATACCTATTATTATTATTTCCTATACCACTGTGGCTTTTCCTTAGGGCCAAATGAAAATCAGGCCTGGCTTAAATGAGTTAGAGAAAAGACATAAAAGAAATTCTAATAAACTCTGTTTCTTTCCTTCCTTCCTCCACTCATTCATTCTTCCTTCCTTCCTTTCTCTCTTTCCTCCTGATAGGCATTTCCCATAAACTCTAACTTAAGGTGAGGCAGTATTTGCATTGTAGGTGAGCCTGGGTAGGCATCGACTGGCAAGTCTGGGAGGGGTCAATGCAAATCTCATCGACTGGTGAATGTTGGTGGGGAATCCAGGGGCTTTTCTGTCTGTTGCAAGAGGAGTACAATGATTTTTCCTGTTCAGCCACAACTGTTGCTGTGAAATGCCCAGCCTGGCACCAAGTACAGGCAGGTGCTTAAAGAAATACTTCTGGAAACGATGATGTTATTAACCACGTTTCCTTATAAGCTCTGGAGTTATAAAAGATAATCTATTAGCTTTTCCACCCCTCACTGGGGTGTCATTGACAGGAAATCAACTCACTTCTGTTCCCACCAATGAAAAAGAGCTCTTCATATTAACTTCTGTACAGTGTGTAAACACTGTTTATGATGTATCCCACTTCCTTTTAAACAGTGCACCCAAGGCCCCTATGCTGATGTCAAACCACAGAGAACATCTCTTTCAAAACCTGGCCTGAAGGAAGTCTATTTTGGTGTTTGCTCAGCATGAGTGAGAATGCTTTTACCCTATTAAATTTTGAAACCAAAACTCCAGAGCTCATGCAATTAGAGAGTAATGGCTTTGTATCACTTGGTCTTTAGGAGGTCTTACAGTTTGAACTGGGAAAGGAGCATGGCAAACAAACCTTTTATTTAGAAAAGGAAAGTTCCTGTCCTCCTTAGCATTGGAAGGGAGGAGGAAAGAGGAAGTGTCTCTCATGTTCCCTGACCCTTAGCACATCCTGAGTCTTCAGTGGTAAACATCCTTGGCCCAGATGAGATGCATTGACTAACTGCTCTATAAGGAACTGACCGGAGCCATGATAGGGCCTTCTCCAAAGAAGGAGGGTCAACATGGTTACAACAATGAGTAGAGACCAAGGTCCCAAAATAGAAAGAAAGCTATGCCTGAAAAAAAATCAGGTAATTGTGACATCTTGTATAATACTCCATATAAGGTGGGGTTCACTTTAGACAATGAGCGCTTGGGAAAAGTTGTGTGCAACGGAATCAGGTACTAGGGAACTCAACATTTTAAGAATGGTTTTGTGAACCGGAGTCTTTCTGTAGGGTGAATAATCACTCTAATTTACTACCCTATTTTACAAAATTAAACTTTCACTGGGTTTCGCTTAAAATCAAGGTAGGCCCATGTTGGAGAGAGGATGGAGACTGGGCTTGTGATTTTCTTGGTCTGGGAACCGTTAGGGTGAGGAAATTCCCTTTCCCAATTTGGGACGGCGCCTCTTTTGCAACTCATAGTCTTAAAGAATTACCTAGACCTCTAAGATGTGACTTGCCTAGCACCACACGGCCAGTAGGTAAGGCAGCCAGGAATTTCTTCAGTCAAATTTGGGATGAACTATCTGATTCGAAGAATGTCTAACTTTGTCTGACAGATGCCTATAGAGGATAGGAACTAGACCTCTGATTTATTGGTGTATGGAGCCATCAGGAGAGAAAACCTCATCTCTGCCGGTGAGGATTGGTGCCATGTTTGCAATTTATAGTCTTTAGAGTAGATGACTTCTGTGTGAAGTGGCTTTGTAGGTCCACATTGCCAGTATGGGTGAGAGATGAGATTTGAACCCAGGTATTTCTGGCATCAAGGACAGAGGTCTATTCATTATGCTACGCTGACTCCAGCTATTGGCACTTGGGGAAACAGAAATGCCGAGCAAAGCATTTTGGCTGGGCAACTTAAAAAAATCAAGCCCCACCCATAAGCAAGGTGCCCTAGCCCCAGAATGCACATGAAAGAGCACAGCATAGCAGCTGGCTTTGGTTTCTGGAATCCTGACAGTGATGAATTCACAGCCAGCTCTATTCAGACCTTACAGAGGCATCTCAAGTAACCTGGAGACAGGTTTTCACTCATCGCATGGTTTGTTTTCTAGCCTGGGCCGGCGTTCCACTGCCACGGTTGCGGGGCCAGCAATGTGAAGGGGCCAGAGGAATAGCAGAAATCTTGATCGGAAGGAAGGACTCCATCCAGTTTGAACCCTTCAAATTCTTTCTTTTTAAGGAAAAAAAAGCCATGAGTATCACTGTTATGGCTGGGGTTGTGGTTTTGGCCTTGCATTAGGGCACTCTGCTCCCTTCTAATCAAAGCTGAGTTTTGGGAAGGTTGTTAGGTAAGAAAGGGAGGACGGTCACACCCAAGCTCCAACCAGTCCCAGCGTGAGCATTACCTGGAGGTAGCTGGGCCAGAGCGCATATATAGGGTTCCTAACATTCTCTGATTCTGGCTTCTTGTCATTCATGACTAATGCTACTAGTCTCCTGGCTGCAGGCCTATAAACTGCTTTCACATATACTATCTCGTTTGTTCCTCACATCTACCACAGAAGTACTATTATGCCCAATTTTGCAGATGAGAAGGCCGAGGCAGAGACAGAAGAAGTGACTGGCTCAATTTACCTTAGCTGACAAGGGACAGGGCCAGGATACCACTTTAGTTTTCTTGACTCCCTATTGGCTGCTTTCCCTACCATGCCACCTTGCCTGGGAGGGCAAAGAATTCTCAGTGTAGATGGAATCTTGACAAATAAACCATCATCCCAAGATTAAGGAGCTATGTTTACACAAAAGCAGTTGGTCCCATTTTCCAGGGATTTGCCCCTTTCAACCCTGTTTCTGACAGTTACCTCCCCTTAGATTTCATCTACCCAAAGACCACATATGTAGCCTTGCAGGGAGAGGTGCCATGAAGGGGTTTTGCAGGTCCTTCACTTCCTCATTTCTTTGACTAGCCCCCTGCTTTTGAGGGGTTGCTGGCTTCTGAGGCGGTGCTTCTACGGGAATCAAAGGCCTCCGTGATGTTTTGGGATCCTGAGTTTGGCAACGAACAAGTCTTTAATTCCTCTGGATGCTAGGCAACTCTAGTCCAGGGGTTCTTAACCTTTTTTTGGCTCATAGACCCCCTTTGATACGCTAGGGAGGCCTATGGACTCTTTCTCTGAATAATGTTCTTTTTCTAAAATTTAAAACATTTTTATTTATTATTACTTTTGAATAATGTTCTTAAAATCATAAAATAAAATATTCAAGATTACAAAGGAAGCAAGTTATACTGAAATATAGTTATCAAAACATTAAAAAAAAAGAAAGAAGGTCACAGGTCCTGGTTAAGAACTCCTGGTCTAGAAATGAGCTGCTGAGTAGCAGAGCTGGGTGGCACCTTGGCATTCACCTGCTTCCCTCTCCTGTGCCAGGCCACTCTGTCACTCTCACTGCATCATGCAACTCCAATGGAGGGGCCTAGATGTGGCTGCTTGACTTTTGTTGACTTGGCTTTTCTCCCTCGCTGGGGCAGACAGTGATGTTGGTACTATATCTAATTTTAAAACTTTGGAATCTAGGTCTCTAAATATAAAAATTAACGGTTTCTATTGTATAATTTTTTGGGGGGCTTAGGCAATGGGGTTAAGTGACTGGCCCAGGGTCACACAGCTAGTAAGTGGCAAGTGTCTGAGGCCAGATTTGAACTCAGGTCCTCCTGACTCCAGGGCTGGTACTCCATCCACTGCACCACCTAGCTGCCCCTATAATTTATTTTTTAAATAATATTTTATTTTTCTCCCAATTGCATGTAAAAAAAATTTTAACTTTTTTTTTTAAAGTTTTGAGTTCCAAATTCTCTCCCTCGCTCCTCTTGCTCCTCCCTGAAATGGTCAGCAATCATATAATTTATACAAAATTAATGGTTTGGGGGCAGCTAGGTGGCGCAGTGGATAGAGCACCAGCCCTGAAGTCAGGAGGACCTGAGTTCAAATCCGGCCTCAGACCAGACACTTGACACTTACTAGCTGTGTGACCCTGGGCAAGTCACTTAACCCCAATTGCCTAAAAAAAAAAAAAATTAATGGTTTGAAGGAACCTTTGGGAAACAAATTAAAAGGATAATTCCATCTCCCCAAAGAGCTATACCAGGGAATCAGCATCAGAATTCCAAAAAGTTTGATTGCTGTCTAAGCATGACAAACCTTCAAGGAAACCTACAGGGTCTCTGTAAGCCATAAAGATCCTAAACCAGGCTGAAAAGAGAAAAGTTGAAGTACATAAGAACGATACGGCCAGCTGGAAGTGGACGGGTGGCATTTCTCTTTAAAAACTCAGCCAAATCCCTTTTTAGTTAAATTTCTTTTAATTCATTTGATTTGATTTTGTACTGGGGAGTTAGCCCAGGTACCAGGAGGCTGACATGAGAGATAGGGAGCAATATTTTCTCTAGTAAGTGGTTAGCAACTTGGAGAAGGCAATCTCGAGGGTTAGTTTCTAATTCTGAAATGATGTGGTTTGAAGTGATAAAGATAGATGAATCATGATGTGGTGAAAAGAACATGGGACTGTAGGTGAGGAGCCCTAGCTCAGCCATTAACTTACTGGTGGGTATCAGAGAAGGCAATTTCCCCTATTTGGGCCCCAGTTTCTTATTCTGTAAGTTAAGGGGGTCTGTTCTATATCAATTCTAAGGCCCCTCCCAGCTGAGTCTCTATTTTAGATCCCCAATGCACCATTTTTTCTTGTTGCTTTTGCCCATCATGTCATATGGACTTTAATTTGTCATAAAGTGCTCTTCTTTCTTTTTTCTTCCTTCCTCCCTTTCTTTTTTGAGGATCTTTCCCTCTTTGTTCTATTAGTGACATTTTAAATTTTAGTTATTTCCTTCCCACATTTCTACCTCCTTCCCCCCTCTCTCAGCCGTGGTGCTAACAGCACTTCCCGATTTAGCACCATCTGTGAACATTGCTAGCGTGTTATTTGCTTGCTGTTCACATCATTAATGTTCATCCAGGCTGAATCGAACCCAGCCCCAACAGATACTCTCTTTTCACTTTTAACAGAAGATGATTTGGAATGACTTATTAGGAACAACATTCTATGTTACTTATTCTACTCATTCTCATCAAACAGCACTTTCGGTTCATTTTCTTCTGAAGGTGGAAGAAGAAGATGGTAGGAGGATAAAAGGGGCTACAGTGAGTTCAAGCATTCGTAATTTTTGCCCTTAATAACTCAAGAAGTTGGTTACTTAAAGCAGATCACACGTAGACCCAACCACTGAAATGATGCCTCAGCAAATAAAAGCAATATTTCCACAGGATTCTGGACATTGGATGGGGTTTGGAATATAGGGTTTTTGAAAAGTGTTGAAGGCTAAGGAACATGGGACTGGAATACTGGGGCACAGGCCTGGTGTGTTTAGCTCTTGCAAAGAAGGGTGGCAATGAAGAGCGTTTCACAAATGCAACAGAGAGAGCTGTTCGAATGAAGTAGAATATAGTCTCCATAAACGTTTTGTGGCAGCATCTCACCAAAGGCACTAATGTGACCCTAGGCTCTTGCAATCAGTGCCAGTGGAAAACACACTCTCAGATGTGCTCGGAGCAGGAAAAGGTTCAAGCACAAGCCTGGGAGAACACTGCGTCTCTGCTTTCTGAGGACCAGCCTCCCTGACTCTTGGGAAGCGTACCACCAGTGTGTTAGCCAGTACAGGGTGACTCCCAAACAGCCCCTGTTCCTTGTGAAGCTTCCTCTGACTACCTGCATAATCCTGGCAGGTCACTGAAACTCACTGGGTCTCAGTTTCCTCCTCTGCAAATGAGTGAGTTGGGCTAGGTGGCCTGTAAATTTCTTCCAGCTCCAGATCAATGATCCTATGAACGTTTCCTCATCTGCAAAGGGATGGTGACAGAGATGCAGAAAATGGGGCAGATGAATGATTTTGATGTGGAAGTGAGCACAGGAGAGAATTGTGAAAAGCTGTGGTGGAAAATAAGAAGTCAGGGAGGCCAAAGGCTTGTAGGTTAACTCAGAAGGTTATGCCTGTAAATTATGGTTATATTCTTCAAGGACAGAGTAGAAGGGCATTGGATTTGGCAAGCTCTGAACAATATTATCTAAAAAAAGAAAGTGACATTTTTATCAATCATTTGGACAAAAGTATAGATTGGGGTGTGCACCAAATGTGCAGATGCACAGGGCTATAACACTGGAAGGATCCTAGAGGACGTCGATAAGTTAGAGCATTGAGTTGGAGCTAATAAGATGTAAGTCAATAGGAATAAATGGGTACTAAAAATAAGCTAAAACAGGCAGCTAGGTGGTGCAGCGGATAGAGCGCCAAGCCTGGAGTCAGGAAGACCAGAGTTCTAATCTGGCCTCAGACACTTACTGGCCTTGTGACCTTGGGCAAGTCACTCCACCCTATCTGTCTCAGTTTCCTCATCTGTCAAATGAGCTGGAGAAGGAAATGGCAAACCACTTCAGTATCTTTGCCAAGAAAACCCCAAATGGGGTCATGAAGAGTCAGACACGACTGAAAATGACTGAACAACAACAACATATTTGGACTCCACCCCACTGAGCACCTCATGTACTACGTGAGGAAGCTAGGAAGGGCAGAATCTCACCCAGCGCACGCAGAGGAAAGCTTTATTTGAGGATGCAATCTAGATACTTGGAATAAAGGGAGACGCCAAGGGAAGAAGAAAAGATCCCAAAGCGGTCTTTGCCTTTGTACCCACCAGCACTACATGCCTGTTACACAGCACTCGCTCAGTTGGTGTCTGTGGAACTGAATTTAACCGATTGTAGCCATTGCTTTACAAAAAAAGGGGGGAGGAAGTGACCAAGAAGGTGTTAGTGTCCATTGACCCGTACGCTTTCTCAATGCTATAAAATATTTATGAGAATAGTCCGAGTACATTGGGGGTGCCCTTGCTGAAAACCTGAAATGTGAATGGGAAGGCTTTCCGAGGCATTTTTCTATAGCACTCCACAGCTTTTTGGTCAGTTAACTGACAGAGGCATAGAGAATTTAAGATCTTGGTTTGGATGGATTTTTTTAAATGGGGAAAAAGCATTTGACTTGATAGAACTTGAGGGTTCCCTGCAAACAAGGTGTTTATCACCCATATGGAGAATTATGTAAGGCTGTGACAGATGTGGCTATAGAGACAACTTAGAAAGAAAAGTAAAACTGGGTGTGTGGGGGGGTACAGTGCCATGCTGAGCTATGGAGTTCACAGTCCCATCAAAGGTGTACTTGGCAGAATGGAGCTAAATTATGAATCTCCTACTCATTGAAAGGGAAGTTCTCCCATTGGTCAGTGATTGCACTCATGTTATTGAGCTCTGGAATACTCCAAAGCCTCTGCAGTGAAATCCATAGCAATGGAAAAGAAACAGAAAGAATCCAGACCTTTAGAAGACGACCTACAGCTGGATGCCAGTCTCATTGAGCAAATCAATCAGTAGGTAGATGCAGCCCCCAAAATCTTAGTTCTGTTTTAAGATTTAATAACACCTGTATTTTGGATGGGGTGATGTAGAAGGATCACAGTATCATGGATCTGGAGCTGGAAGGAAAATTCCAGCCTATCCAGTCCTACCCAAACATTTAACACATGTGGTAACTGAGCAAGAAGGAGATTATGACTTACCCAAGGTCATACAGGTAGTAAGATTCACAAGCAGGATTTGAACCCAGGTTCTCTGGATAATGACCTAGGCTTGGAATTGTACAGCAGAAGGAAACAAGTCCGGAGTACATTTAGGAAACTCTATAATACTTTCAGTGATCCCCAAATTGCTTGCTATGGCAAAATTTCACTTCTAACACTCATGTTTTCCTGATAATTTTATGTTGCTGTGAGTCATGGAACATATTTTGGAAGAACCAAAATTACAAGTGACCCAAAGGCAGAGGAAAGCCATATGGTAGGTGTCAGTAGCGTGTGGCATCTTATTGATGATGCTACGTGCTAGAAGTAGCAGCAAAGAAATCATTGAAGTCATGTGCAATTGGGCAAAGAATCTGAGCTGTTCACGAGGGAGGGAAGAATGAAAACCACCTGCCACAAGGCTACACAAAGCTATCGGGGTGAGAAAAGCTTCAGAGGAGGGCCTCTGGAAGGATTCCCATGGAGGGTTTTGGGAAAGACATAGACAAGGGGAGAAGAAAGGAAAGATCATTGATGAAGGGCCTAGACACTGTGCTCATGGTATCTTAGTAAGATACCAAGATGATATCAAAGCATCTCATTTGATAGTAGGTAATAAGAATCACATAGGCTGAAAAGTCATAGGCAGAAAAATTCTTTCTCCTAATGGATGATATCATAAAGGCAAAGGAGAAAGGAATGTTTCTCTTCCCCTAAAGGAATGTATTCTAGTAAAATCTGTTATAAAGCAAACAATAACTAGTTGTAAGGGGAAGAGAAAGGAATATGCCTTTATACATTGTGCTGAATGCTTTACAAGTATTTGATCCTCAGAACAACTCTTTGAGGTAGGTGTTGTTCTGTTATTACCTCTGCTTTACACTTGAGGAAACTGAGGCAAACAGGGTTAAATCACTTGCCCAAGGTCACATAGTTAGTAAGGGTCTGAAGCTGGATTTGAATTCAGGTCTCCCTGACTCCAGATCCTTTGACCTCTCCACTGTACCATCTAGCTGCCTCTTGTAGTGAAAACTCTTCTAGCAATCCCCAAATAAAATGGGTTGCCTCAGGAAGTGATGTTTCCTCTCCTAAAGTAAGAGGGGAATGTGAGAAGTGTGTATTTCCATATAAGGAAATTGAGAGGAAAGTAGCTCAGGGTCAGGAGCTTCAAGAACCCACTAAAATTGGGTGAAACTGATTGTTTGATTAAAGAGTCTGTAAGTAGGACAAAGGTTAAGCTTTACTTAGAGTGTGCAGGCTTAATAGGTTCATGAACACTAGCTTCTCCACCTCTGGGCAAGGTTAAGATGCCATTTTCTTTGGGTTTTTTTTTTTTTTGGCTAGGCAATGGGGTTAGTGACTTGCCCAGGGTCACACAGCTAGTTAGTGTCAAGTGTCTGAGGCCAAATTTGAACTCAGGTCCTCCTGGCTCCAAGGCTAGAACTCTATCCACTGTGCCACTTAGCTGCCCCAAGATGCCATTTTCTAAACATGCGATGTATGAAGAAGGAGGGAGAAACATACCAAGGGCAACATGTGGTAGGCATATCAGAAAGTCTGAGACCTGTGCTGACTTCTACCAATGAAAGTCAGCTAGGAGGGACTTGCGGCCAGGAATAGGGATATAAGGTTTGCTCTCCCTTCTGTAGGGTGTGTGTGCATGCTTATCTCCAGTTCTACACCCAGAAGCATATTAAAGGTTTCAACTGCTCCATTCATCCTGAGTCTGTCTAACTTAACTGTGTCTATTTGGGCACCAGAGGTTATTTCCAACAGTAAGATTGGAAAGGAAAAAAAAAACCCCAAACCTCTCATGAAACAAGGGCAATAGTACTCAAAATATTAATAATGATCCTGGGATATACTCAACATGGGACCTTTGGGCTTTAGTTTCCTTGTCCAGGAGGCTCAAATGAGATTATATTTGTAAAGCACTCAGTATAATACTTAAAAAAAAAAAAGAAAAGAAAAGATTTGACTAGGTGATCTTGCAGTCCGACAGTACAGACCTTAGGCAGCACAGTAAAATCCTCTAATTTTCGCAATTTTAATATACTTTTACCATCCAGTACTTTCCTTAACATTCTTAACTTTGCATCTGAGGAATGTGTTTATATTTTAGTGACTTAAACTCATTGGATTCTTTGAAAAAGAATTAGGTTATAATAATAATTAGGTTATTTCCACTGGATAACTCCTCTGTAGTTTTTGCGGTATCTTTGAGACGGTGGAGGAAACAGAAGATAAGGCTGAGCAATGAAATGTTGAACCTTTGCTTAGAATGGAGATTCATTCCCACTGGGCATTGGGACCACCGGCTAGCTAAAATGGTGATGGTACAAAAATAATCAGAAAATAAATAGATTGTGTGTGTTCACAGTTAGAATCCAAACTTAATAATAAAAATTCCATACAGTTAGTGTCCTCATTAGGGACAGTTAGCATATCAAAAGTGTTTGCCAAGCCTGGCAAAAGGCTGAGCATCAATAATATTTGTTAGACATTTTTGCAGTATGGTTATAAAACACGAAGGAGTGGGAAGCCACTTCAGAGGCCACAGTAGCAGGAAAAGGATGAAACCCCTAAATTCTCTAATTTCTGGGGTGGTTCCCAAGAGTCAATCTGTGATTCCAAGTCTGGCTAACCAAGAGGCCCCTTCCCCTGCCCACAGCTATATTAGCCAACTGTCAAAGAAAACATCACATGCTAAGACTGACTTGAGGGCTGAAGCCCCCCAGAGCTTCCAGAGACCCCCTTTCACCTGAGTGGTTTGTAATTCTCTTTTTACTGACCAAAGACTTGGATTAATTTATTTGTAACAGTTATAATTCCCCAAAACCTGACACCGTCCTACAAAATTCAACTCAGCAGCCCTACTGAAATCTGTTGCTCAACCTAGCAAGTTACCCACGAGCAGGAACATTTGATTAGGCAGCAGAAATAACTGATGGATTCCATTCTATAGTGAATCGAGGAGTTTTCAAGTGATTTGAATCTTTTGGAATTAGGAGTCTATACCTGTTGTTCTACTCACTTCTCCACTTTAATCTCAGCCCCAACACTCTACTGAAGCTGTTCTCTCAAAGGCGGCCTTTCTCATCATCAAGTCCATTGCCATTTTGGCAGCCCTTACATTCCCTGACCTTTCTGTAGCATTTCACAATGGTAATTACCCCTTCTCCACTCTTAGCTTTTGTGATCATTCACTCTTTTAGTTCAATTACTTCTCTGATTGTTCTTCTGTATCCTCTTTTTTTTTTTTGACCTTTTTTCGGTCTCCTCTTTTTTCTTTCTTTCCACCAAAGGTCTGTGGCTGGTCCTCTTTTTCCTTCCCTCTCTCTACACTAGGACTTCTTAACCTGGGGTCCATTAATTTATTTTTAAAAAACCATTCTGATAACTTTTTTTGAGTATAATTGGTTTCCTTTGTAATACTATCTATGTATTTTATTTTATGCGTTTAAAAACATTATTCTGAGAAAGAGTCCACAGGCTTCCCCAGACTGCCAAAAGGTCCATGACCCACAAAAGGCTGAAAGCCCCTACTTTATCCTCTCTTCCTGGGTGCTCTCCTCCATTCACCCAACTCCATTTGCACAATTCAACTACTACCTCTATGCAGGTGACTCTCAAATATCTATTGCCAACCCCAATCTCTCTCCAGCTTCAGAACCATATTTCCAAATGATTGTGGGCTATTTCTACCTGGACATCCTGTTGCCATTTCAAATACAACACATTAAAAAACGGACTCACAATTATCCATTGAACCTGCCTCTTTTGACTTTCCTCTCTTCATTAATGACACCATGATTCTTCAAGAAGAACAGATTCAAAACTTTTGATGCCTCCTCTTTGTATTTCCTCCATCCCCCATCTGACCAGTTAATACCAAGTCGTATGTATGCTCTGTAATAGGTCTCAAATCTGGATCCTCCATTCAATTTCCACTCCACCAAGTCTCGTCCAGGATTTTGTTAACTCTTGTCAAACTGGTTTTCCTGTCCCCAGGCGCTCCTCCCTTCAATCCTTCTTTATAAATGGAACCATAGGATCCCAAAGTTGAGATGCCATCCATCTCACCCTATAACTGAGTAAAAATCTCCTACATAAATCAGATAAATGACACCTGAATATAAATAACCGATATAAATCATGCCTGAAAAGTGGTCATCCAGCCTTTGCTTGAACCGAAGATTCCAAGTGAGGGGGCTTCGCTACTGCTGCAGGAGCTCACTATACTCTTTTTTTGGAATCTAAACCCATGGTCACACCAGTAGTAAAGAACCATTGTTGGGAATCAAATTCAGGTCCTCAGGATTCAAGAATACTTCTCTTTCTATTTTACCCTCTGGGCTCTTGTCCACCATACTGTTTCTCCTCATTTGGTACTGAAAAAAATCTGAACTTTTTTTGTTTAGGTTTTAAGCCACACTGTATTATTTGATCGTAACCCACTTCTGTAGACTTATGTTCCACAACTACCTTTTTTTCGTCTATACTCCAGTCAAATTGGACCATCTATCATACTACAAACTTATCTCCTTCTTTCCCACCACTGTACCTTTGCTTATACTGTCCTCTATGTTCAGTGTGTTTTTTCCCTCACATCTTTGCCCATTGAAATTCTTCCCATCTTCTGAGGCCCAACTCAGGAGCTAGCACCTTCTCAATGACCTCCCCCTAGCCTGATACCATCATTCTGAAGCAATCTATCCCCTCTAATAGTCCTTGCTTTGTGTTTTTGATATATATTTATAATCTATTTTGAATTGTAGTTATTTATGAACATTTCATATCTCTCTTGTCGTAAGCTCCTTGAAGGCTGGGATTGAGTCTTAAATAGTCTTTCTCTTCTTTTTAGCACCTTTCATAGTATTTTGTACATAGCAGCTGCTCAATAATTGTTGAATTGTAGTTAAATTAGAAGCAAACTTTTCTACAATCTACAGCCATTTGCTAAGAGAACAAGGTCCCAGGTACCCATTTTCTTCATCTTGTTGTAGAATGAAAGGCACAGTACTCAGCACTCTAGCTACATAGCTACACCCTCTTCACCCTGGGGAAGCATTAACCGTTTGTGTGTTCTTAATGGGAATTCCACCCCTCTCCCTTATGATGTTATTCTAATGGACACAATATCCCATGTAGCTTCATTTTCTTTTTTCCTAGGCCAGGACATCTATTTTGGGGCTAGAACGAGAGACATGCTGGTGGCTAGAGTCCAATTCTTCTTGGAGGAGGATTCCACATCACAGGACCCTTCTTCCACACTGGCCTTTTTGCTGGTAGACACATCAAAGATACAGTGGGATTTGCTCTTTTTTTTTTCCTTCCCTCAGAAGGAAGTTGTCTGGATCCAGCCTAGGGTGTGTGTGGCTGGAAACAAGGGTGTGTGCCCTCTCTTGCCACATCTGCACTTTTACTGCCTACCCTGAAGAGTTTTCATTCTTTTCCTTATCACTGCTTTAAGAGTAATCTCTATTTTCCTCTCTCTGTGTCCACCAGGAGACGTCATTGTGAAGGATTCTCATGTTGCTTCCACCTGAATTGGACCTGACTTTTAAGGAAGATACACCTCTGTTAAAAAGCCAAATGCTTGGGCTTTTTCTCTGGGCAGTTAAGGCAGTTTTTCCTGCTGTGTCTGTTGATGGTTTTAGTGACTTCCAATATAGGCTTGATTTACCAACTGTGGGGTTCTCTGGTTGTAAGAACACAATTCAGCTCCTCTTTTAATCACAAATATACTGTCACATTTTCCAGCGATTTATCCTATAAACTTGGTCCAGAGGCCTACAAGGGTCAGAAGGGACTTAGGTATGACTTCATTTTACAGATGAAGAAATAAAGACCCAGAAGGGTGCAGAACACTGCTGAGGATTTAAACCCAGGTCTCCTGACTCCAAGTTCTGACAGAGTGCTTTCCACATTAGAGTTCAAATATCCAGAACCACTTCTCCCTGACCTTTGATCTTTACTTATTTCATCTCATGTCAAGAGAACTGTATTACAGAAGGTACATTATTAAGGTTGACTGTTGGCATAAGTGATCTAATGGAAGAACCGACGTCAATGAAAACCCCACCGAAGCATTTTTCAACAGAGAAGGCCACTGATGTGCCCAGCAACGTTGGCACGTCGGAATTGGCATTTGAGTCGTCAGACCCAGTGCTGTTCTTCTCTTGGCCTGGTACATCCAAACCCTTGTTTAATATTTAGGCCAGCCTGAAAAAAGGTTTGTGCCCTGATTAGACAGTTTTGTGTTTGTTTTAAATGGCTGTCCTGGGAGAGTACCTGGGGATTTCAGGGCAAAGAAACGCTCTAGGAACAGAACAGAAATGACAAAGTAAATAATACCCTTGAGGTACATCTCATTTTTGCATCAGAAAAGCAATGAAAATTTTATCTAAAGGTTCTGAGTAGGCACATGACCTTTCCTCATTCATCCTCTCTTCACCTTTGTGGGTGTGTTGGGGAACGGAGATCACGAGTGAGCAAAAATGTCATCTCTACTTGGGGTGAGCAACAAGAGTGTTTTCTTCTCTGCCTCTGATGTGTATACAAATCTCCTGCTCTAGAGGCCTTGAATTTTCACAATTTACAATAAGACTAAGGATATCAACATAGTGAAGAGTCCAAATTTCCAGAAATGTGAGAATAAATCTCATTGATTGTATGCAAGTCTGAGGGTCAAGACTCTTATGCAAGATTGTGGAAACTGCATATGGTTTATTTCCAAAAATAAAAAAAAATGACATCTTTTGTTTTTTGTATCACATCATTGCTCAATACATCTGTCCTCCATTCTTTATTCAGTGAGCTTTCCATTATATGAAAGATTACCAAAAAAAAAAAATCAGTACAACCAACTGAAAGATATACATGCACCTTTTAGCATATGCAACATTCCACATCCATAGCTCCCCTTCTCTTCAGGGAAAAGAAGAACGTTATGCATTTCTTCATCTCTTATCAGGAGCCAAGGTTGACTATTATTATTCCACAGAATTCAGTATCATTTTATTTGTCTTTTAATTACGATGTTGTTGTCATTATGTGCATGTACTGGGTCTGTTTACTTTATTCTGTATTAGTTTATAGAAGTCTTCCCATGTTTCTCCGAATTGCTCATATTCATTTCTTTCTTTTATTTTTGAATTTTTTTGGGGGGGGGCTAGGTAATGGGATTAAGTGACCTGCCCAGGGTGACACAGCTAGTTAAGTGTCAAGTGTCTGAGGCCAGATTTGAACTCAGGTCCTCCTGACTCCAAGGCCGCAGCTGTATTCATACTCGTTTCTTTAAATTTTTTTTTCTATTAATTTTTTCCTCCATCCCATTGGGGAAAAAAAAGGGGGGGGGAGAACCAACCTTGTAACAAATATTCACAGTCAATCAAGACAAATTCCCATGCCATGCCCCCAAATGTGTGTCCTATTCTGCATCTTGAGTCTATCACCTCTCAGTCAGGAGGTGAGCATGCATCCTGGTCTCATGGGTCCTTCTGGAAATGAGATTGGTCACTGTGTTGATCCGAGTTCTTAAGTCTTCAAAGTTGATTCCTCTTTACGCTGCTGTTATAATATAAATAGTTTTCGTGCTTCTGCTTATTTCACTCTGCAACAATTCATACAAATCTTCTGAGGTTTCTCTGAAACTGGCTCTTTTGTCATTTCTTAAAGCATGTTGCGAGTAAAATTCAACAAAGGTTAAACTGAAGCATGCTTCTCTGAGCAAGCTATTTTATTGAGTTACCTGTCAGTAAAAGGGTCAATGGTTTGCCTCCACTTATGCCAAAGACCTGAGCTGAAGACTTAACTCATTTTTATAAGGTTAGAATCAAGAATAGAGCCTCAGGGTAGGTGACATCATGGGACTGAGGACAACATGACTGGTTACATAGCTGAGCTAAAAGGAATAATATGGTTGGATGGAAGTTGGGAAATTATGATCTAGCAAAATCCTCCTCCTGCCCTCTTGTGACTAGGAAATGTTCATTGTTTGAGTCCACCTGTAAGTCCAGCAGAGACAGTGGACCAGACTTCTTTGGATAGCAAACTAGACATGTGGAAGGATGGCTTGGTGGTGTTAAAATACTAGACCCAATTCCCTGATGCCCACCTGCATCCCCTGGGGAAAGCTGAATTTCTTGAGGTGAGAATAGAATAGTGATCAGCAGGAGAGCTGGATTTCTAAACTTAACTCATTACAGGCCAGATGAATTTTGGCACTAAATTCGGAGATAAAGAACCATGACTTAGGCAGTTATAGGACAAAATCAGTTAATTGTAAACAGGATCAATAAAAAATGATAAAAAATCAATTTAATCTTGTTAAGCATGCTATTATATATTCATCATTTCTTAAAGCACAACAATAAATATTTCATTACATTCATGTGCTACGATTTATTGTCAATCAATGGGCACCCACTTTGTTACTAAGTCTTACTGATACACAAAAGGAAGTTACGAATATTTTAGTGTGTATGGGACCTTTCTGTCCTCAACTTCTTTGGGTTATAAGACCAGTAGCAAGTCAAAGGACGAGGATATTTTAGCCAATTTTGGGGGCGGTTTAATTCTTAATTATTTTCCAGAATCAGACCAATTCACATCCATCACTGACACATTAGAATGTCTGTCTTCCTGCAGCCCCTCCAACATTGGATATTTATTTCCATCATGGGTCACCTTTTGTCAGTTTTCTGGGTGAAAGGTAAAACTGCAGAGAGGTGTCAATTTTGCACACGGCTCATTAACACAAACTTGATCACTTTTGCCCTTTCCACGCCTCCTTCCATCCATCCATTTATTAGCTTTTATTTCTGATTGAGAAGCAATAAAGGGGCATGAAAAGTGCTGGGTTAAAAAAGTTGGTTAGGGGGCAGCTAGGTGGCTCAGTGGATAGAGCATCTGCCCTGAAGTCAGGAGGACCTGAGTTCAAATCTGGCCTCAGACCAAACACTTGACATTTACTAACTGTGTGACCCTGGGCAAGTCACTTAACCACAATCGCCTAAAAAACCAAACAAAAAAAACCAAACTAACAAAAAAGTTGGTCAGTTACTACTCTAGGAGTATATCAAGAGCGATCCAGGGTTTCTGTGTTTTCATCACAAAATGCCTTTATCTACTTGTTATGTGTCTGCCTGGCACATAGTAGCTACTCAATAAATGTTTACTGAGCGACTGATTGATTATAATAGTTTCCCAATTAGTCTCCCTGTTTTAAATGTCTCCCCTCCACACAACTGCCAAAGTGATATTCCTAAAGCATGGGTCTGGACTATGTCACCCCTCTTCTCAGTAAATTCCAACAGCTCCCTAATCCGCCAGGATCAAATGGAAATTCCTCTGGTTGGTACTGAAAGCCCTTTACAACTGGGACCCAACCTATCTTTCCAGCCTTTAAAAAAATTTTTTTTAAACCCATTTCACACACTCTATGGTCCACCTCAACCCCAACTGGCTTTCTCACTGTTCCTTATGGGTGGTATTCCATTTCCTGTCCCATGAATTTGCAGAGGCTGTCTCCCATGCTTAGAATGCACGCCTTCCTTACCTCTGCCTTTCTGAGAACTTTTTTGTCTCCTTCAAGTTGTCATCTTCTATGACAACCTTTTCTGATTCATGTCCCCTCCTCTCCCCTCCCCCTCCTAGTGCCTTCCCTCTGTGTTTTGTGTGTGTGTGTGTGTGTATGCATGTGTACATATACACACACCTGTTGTCTCCCTCGATAGAATGTATGCTCTTTGAGGGCAGTGAATGTTTAATTTTGCCTTTGTATCCTCAGCTCCTGTCACACAGTAGGCACTTAAAAATGCTTGTTGATTGGTTGATGAAATATGACTTTTTTAGAATGTGGTGTGAGATCACATTAAAATCTATTCTTAGATCACAGTGTATTTAACCTAGATAGTTTATGGACCCACAACATATGATAACACTAGAGAAAAAGCATCAAACTTGGGAGGCAGAGCTCTGAGTTCTAATCCAGACCCCGCTGCTCACTAGCTTTGTAAATGTGGATGATTTATTTGATCTCTGCGAAGTTCAGTTTTCTCATAGATAAAATGGGTATAGCATTTGCCCCAACTGGCCTAACAGGCTATTAGGAGGAAAGCACTTTATAGATCTTAAAAGAGATGATGACAATTCATTATCCGCAGTGTCATCACGTTCAGGTGACACTATTGCTGAAGTCTGCCTTGTATGCCTCATATTGGCATGGAGGTGACCAAGGGGAAGGCGTTCTAGAAGGTTATACCTGCGGAGCTCGAGTCCCTGCAAATCCAGTCCAGCTGTAGGCCCTTGTCCTGTGGTCTCCCAATGGACTGACTGCTGGCCAAGAACCAACCTACTTAGGTTTGGAGAGACTTCCTACTGGGATTAGCCACAGATCCGATGAAGATTTATTTTGGTCCCAGCAATTCATGACGACTGTCTATTAAGGGGTGGAGGGGGCTGCATTCTGTATATATAGAAGGGATGGATACCCACATTGATGAAATAATGGATCCTGGATGCTATCGAGTGGCAGCAGACTGGCAGCTTTGTTTTGGCGAGGAAAGGATATCACATGGCGGGGCTGGAATGCTCACATAAATATGAATCAGTCAGAAATTTAAACCAGTGGTCCCCGACTGCTCTGTTCCTTTCAGTGAAATAATTATAAAGAGGATGGTGATTGGTTCCCCTTGCTCCGAAGTCCCCGGATCCCTTTTGTTCACTCATCATAATGTGACTTACAAATGGCAATCCCATGCTGGTCCTTTTGTTCTATCTCCTAAGCGCAAACCTCTGAAGGCGCCACCATCTCGGGCGGGGGAGGGGCACCTTCATCTAGCACATGGGATAGGAACACTGAGTCATTGGGTTAGGGAAGCCGTGGAGTGGTCCCTGGCAGAGCTGGGATTGGAATTCTGCTCTCATGCCTCCCACTCCTGTCCTGAGGCATTGGGCATCAGTGACACAACTGGGAATAGAACCCGGAGATAAAGGCTTTTCCTCCCCCTGCTCTCATATGAGTGTACCATGTGACATCCACTCCCATTCAAAGGAAAGAAGTGGAGGGGGAGCAGTAAATCTCCTTGGCCCTTTTAATTGTTGGTTTTCATTCCTATATGCCACCTTCTACCGTCTGCAGGAAAACAGGAAAACAGCCATCGTCAGGCCCAGAAGAGGCTGGAGCAGGGCAGAGCACAGGGCTAGGAACTGCATGCTGCTACTGACTCTTTTGTAAGCTCTACATACAGTTTCCTAGGCATCCGTATGCCTTTCCTGTCTACTTAATATCTTGTCAATGTAAGATAGAAGCAAGGGTCTGGGTCGTACCTCCATCTCCCTGTAAGGGTGGGGACCCCTCTGGCAGGCAGGCTAGTGAAGCCTGTGGACCCTTCTCAAAAAAGCGTTTTTTAAATTCACAAAACAAAATACATAGGATTGCAAAAGAAACCAATTATATTGAAATAGACATAATTTTTTTCCCCTTTCAAGATCACAGACCCCTTGATCAGTGAATCCAAGGAGTCCTTAAGAGTCTGTGGGTTCAAGATTAAGAAATCCAGCTTTAGATGTATCTCAAGGAAGGTTTTGATGGAATGAGATATATATCTATATATATATCTATATCTATATCTATATATATACATTTGGACATGATCACTGTGGGAATTTTCTTCCTTCATCAAAAAGGTTTTCGATTTCTTTTTGTTGTTAAATTATGGGGGCAGAAACTGAGGATAATAAATACTTGCATAAATAAATTTTATTTTTAAATTTTAAAGAAGGGTTCTAATGCCTCCAATTCAAGAGATTCGATTCTACAAATATTTACCAAAGTATCTATGATGTGCAAAGCACCGTATTAGGAACTTTGAAAAATAAAATATATAGTTCAAGTCTGCCCTCAGACACAAAACACTCACTAGCTGTGTGACTCTGGGCAAGTCACTTAAGCCCAATTGCCTCACCAAAAAAACAAAACAAAAATAAAATATATATAAGAAAGTCTGGGATCCTGTTTGCAAGCACGGGAGAAGAGGGGGAGTACACAGCGACACCCTCGCTTAGCGTGCCTAGTTCACGGCAATATTCCGTGCAGTCCCAGCCTAGCCCCCCCACCGCTAGCGCAGGCAGAGTGAGCCAGGAGGTCCCTTGTTTTTGTTTTTGTTTTGCCCACAACAGTAGCATCCAGAAGTGCTGGCTCTACTCCCAGGCAGTGCATTTGTGTGTGTGTGTGTGTGTGTGTGGAATTGCTTCAGCCCTACTGACAGCGGTGGGGGTTAATGGCACTGCCTCCATTGCATTCTGGACACATCCTGCTCCGGGGCAAGAGAATAGAGCCCTCTAACAACCTGGGAACATCTGCTGCCGGAGAAGCTTATTCAGCAGACAGCATCCCTTTAACCAGAGGACTCCCCCTCCCCCCCTTCCCCATTATCCCAAGTGTGCCTCGCTGCAAGACAGAGGGAGCCAGGGAGGGAGGGAGGGAGGAAGGAGAGAAAGAGACAGAGAGAATGCGAACACAAGGTTGGCCGGGAGCGGGTGCGGGGAGTGAAGCGGGGGAGGAGCTGGAGCTGCTGCTTTTAGCTCTATAGCTGCCTCGGTCACTACGGCAACCTGGACATTAACGATTCCATCTGACATTAGGATTGTGCCGCGGGGGGGGGGGGGGGGGGGATGCTGTGTACAGTGGGCAGGAACATGTGCGCTCTTGCGCACGCCCACAGACGAGGCCCTGCAAACGCTGGCTCATTGCAGTCTGTTGTTTTATGCATCATTAATGGTGCCCTCGGAGCCTCCCCTCCTTCCGCTCGTTTTGGTTTATCTGCCTTTTCTGGGGAAGGTGATTGTCTGGGGCTTGGATCGGGCAATGCCCAGCTAAGTGATGGGGCCAGGAGGAGGCTGTGGATTTGGCCGAAAGAGAATGAGAGTGCAGATTCAATTCAGTGCTGGGCTGGCCTAC